>NC_136003.1:30895166-30933251 GCF_048128805.1 Centroberyx gerrardi | reverse complement strand
AACAGCACACTTCCTGCCTCAAGACAAGACGCTGCATGTTGTAGTGTCAACTGAAGAGAAGGAGCCACTCCACCTTGTTAAAGGTTAAACTGCTCTCTGTAAAAATAGAGTCACAAGTCCGAGACACTCTGCTATTGATAGATAGACGACTTCATGCAGGTTTTCTATCAGTAGCAGAGTGGCCTGACTTCCTTTAGAGTGACTCCATGTTTACAGAACACAATATAACCTTTTACACGTTAGACACAAGTCAGTTGAGGCTGATTTCACCTGATTTTTCACCTGCTGGCATTCATGTTACAACATGCACTACCAGTCAGAAGCATTTTTCTTTATTTTTTACTATTTTCCACATTTTAGAATAACAGTAAAGACATCAGAACTATGAAATAACACAAATGGGATTATGCAGCGAACAAAAAAAGTGTTAAACAAATCAAAACTATCTTATATTTTAGATTCTTTGCCTTGATGGAAAGGCAAAGGCTTTGGAAAGAAATTCATATGATCAACTTCACTGTTTATATTTGTCTAAGAAACTCATTTCAAGCATTTAAGCAGAAGCCTTTAGATAAGAATGGCTTTAAGAGAATGAAAAACATTCAGTCAACTTCATTTTCCCTCGGAGTCTCACTGAGTTACACAGCAGCCCTCCAGGTCGATTAATGACACAATTTATGGATAACGGCTTTATAAACCAACAAGTACCAGCGCTGATCAGCCTACTTTTTCCATACGAGACACAACGATGAGCTCTGAAGTTATCACCTGTTGTAAATCTGACAGCATCAAGGGGCTTTCAGAGCGCCGGCAGCTGGCCGCCTATAAATTATGTCTCCGTAATCCACAACTGTGCTGGGAAAGCAGCATGAGGGGAGACAGAGGAGATATGAAAATAGATATACAGATAGACCGGATCTGTAACAATCAAATAACACGAAATAAAGAGTTATTCAAAGAGTAAAAACCACACAGATCGAGGGAAGGGCTGGAGAGCATTTTTCTACTTTTCTGACATGGTGGATTTGTCTCGGTCTCATGTCTGTTTTGACTCAGACTCGACTTCGTTTCAGCCGCTATTGGATGCTGACTCGACTTTTCCCTCCCTATCCTATAAGAAATGGGTCATTTTACGTTTCATTTTTTCCCGGCACTACAAACACCTGAAGGGATTTCTACCCGTAGAAACCTGTGGATTAACGGTCCTCCAACTTCTAAGCATTGATTAGTCGGATGTTGAAGCTCCTGGAGAAAGATCTGCATCTCTGTTCAGCCTTAAGAAACTCCTTAAGCATTATTTTTTGTCACAAAGAGGACTCAACTGGACCTGGTTTCTGTCTTTACTCCCACTCAACTGGACCTGGTTTCTGTCTCGTCTCCAACTCAACTGGACTCTTGAAAGTGACTCGGACTCGACTAAAAAGGTCAACATTTTACTATTCGTCACATCCTGATTCAGCAAAGCAAAACCTTGAAGTTTGTGCCAAAATTCAGTCAAAATCTTTCTGTATAGATTCCTCTATTGCCTCCATTTTATTTTTCCAGGAGAGAAATCATGCGCTAAAAACAAATTACAGCTGAAATTACGGAGAATTTGATCTCCGTTAAAAAAAAAAAAAACACGGCTGGTAATTTACACTGGATTTATTTACTTCGCAAATTGCAGACACGGCAGATTCGTACGGGATTAAAATCACTGACGATCTTCTGTTACTACGAATATAATTATATATAAACATTATTAAATATTATTACAAATGTGAAACTCCCTGGATGAGCAGAGGTTAACAACGGGCAGAGACAGGCTGAGGAGCGCGCACGTGGAAAACTATAAGAAACGGGTCATTTTACTGACATTTGTTTCATTTTTTCAAACAAGTTGCCCTGGTTTCTGTCTCGACTCCCACTCTACTGGATCTGGTTTCTGTCTCGTCTCCAACTCAATTGGACTCGGTCTTGAAAGTGACTCGGACTCGACTCATGACTCTATCCATGCAAATGCCACACTGATTTTTCTCCCCCCCACCCCCAATTCATAGTTCTTTGAAGAAGGGGAACTGAAACTACAAACAGTGTTTCCCGTACGGTGTGTTTTGCTGACGCACCGTTTCCCCCGCCCCGGCCCGCTCGGCACCGACGCCCCACGTGACCGCCTTAAACCATCCGGAGCGCCGGGAGAAAGGAAAACTTCACCTGCATGTCAACTAAGAAAAAGGTTTTGCCAGGGATGAGGCTGCATTTTGTGAGCGGGGAATTTTATGCAAACTGACGACTTGAAACCGGTTCTGGAAAAACACAAAGAGAGCAAGCAACAGATTTCTCAAATAAAAAACTGCAGACTGAGAGAAAAATAATCTAAAAAAGTAGTTTGCTTGTAGAATTATTGCATTTTACACTATTTCAAGTGTTATTTCATGTTACTTGAGGTTATTTTCTTATTTTAGTTAGTTTAGTTTTTCCTCTTGCTGTTGCATCATTTTAGAATCAGAGCTGTTATTTGTACCGAAGTCAAAATTTTGATGTTGCAACAACTTTAAGAAGCAAACAGGTCTTTTGTGCCATATTTATTTTTTGATGTGCGATCCATATCACACTGTAGATGATGCTACAGCCTGGTATCTTGTTCAGTGTAAATAGATCTACACGATTAATCGGTGCCGTCGTATATCGGCCATCCTAAAATTAAATATAGAGCTTAATCCCAGATCAAATGTACGTTGAAGGGCCTTGAATATTGTCTTTTGTGATTGTAATGATATGTTGAATGTATGTATCTTTGTGTCCGGTCTTAATTTTTGTCTTTTCTGTGATGTTGCAAATGAAACTGCTGTGATGCAAGAAAAATTTCAGACTGGATCTGACAATAAAGTATTATCATCATCATCGAGAAACTTTCAGTTATAATTAATTTGATAATTTCATTCAAAACATTTGCTGTAGTTGTAGTTGACAATATTCATTTTTCAGATTTATTGTGGCCAAGTCCGTATGCATGTACAAGGAATTTAGTGGCATTTTATTTACCTTCAAATCATTTAGACTAATTATTACTGTGATTAATAATCGTGAATCACATGACCCAATAAAACAACAGTGCGGCCTTGTGTGTTGTTGAGAAGATAATCTATCTCCTAAAATGTTGTTTTTTCTAAATCAATTAAACACAAATGAGCCGATAAGCCTCAGAGTGAGAGAGACAGTGACATCAGTACAATAAAGCCATCTGTAAATAATAGATTAAGAGCTTGGTGTGTGTGTGTGTGTGTGGGGGGTTATTAACAGCTTGTAGTTCAAGGGACCACACCCTGTCACCCCCCCCCCCCCCCCCCCCCCCCCCCCCACACACACACACACACACACACACACACACACACACAGCAGCATAAAAGATGCGTCACTCAAGCATTCAAGCATCTAGATTGTATTATCCGTTCAGCTGCGTCTTCACTTGTCATCTTGATTTCCGTCTGCATGTTCGGCTCTTTGTTCGTCTGAGGTGAAACGTTTCCCTGAAGCTCCTGGTCTCTCTCTGTCTCACCTCTCTCTCTGTCTCACCTCTCTCTCTCTCTCTCTCCCTCCCTCTCTCTCTGTCTCACCTCTCTCTCTCTCTCTCTCTCTCTCTTTCTTTCTCTCTCGTGTTTTCATCATTGCATCTTAATCACGGTGGTTTTATCACTTTGCTTCCGTGTTTTTATCACTGTCCTTCTGTTCTATCGCTGTGGAAATAAACTGAACCAACGCCCGATTATTTCCACAGCAGGAGTATTGTGTGTGAACCTTCAGAAATAAACGAACGAACCCCAAACCTCCGCCTGTCCTGACGCACAGGAGGAGAATGACATTCGCTCAAATCAGCGATTCCCCCGTACGCGACTGTACGAGGTCAACATTTTACTATTCGTCACATCCTGATTCAGCAAAGCAAAACCTTGAAGTCTCATTCAAAACCTTTCTGTATAGACTCCTCTGTTGCCTCCGTTTCTGTGACAGGAGGAGGAGAGAGATCATGCGCTAAAAACAAATTACTGCTGAAATTACGGAGAATTAGAGAATTTGATCTCCGTTTAAAAAAAACATGGTCGGTAATTTACACTGGATTTATTTACTTTGCAAATTGCAGACACGGCAGATTCGCACGGGATTAAAATCACTGACGACGTCTTCTGTTACTACGAATATAATTATATATAAACATTATTAAACGTGAAACTCCCCGGATGAGCAGAGGTTACAAACGGGCAGACGGGCTGAGGAGCAAAACACCTGCACACGCCGACATGTGGACGCCGCCGCGCGCTCACGCATGCATGCACACACACACACACACACACACTCACACACACACACACACTCGACACGCAAACACACCGCTGTCACGCAAAGGCCGAGAAAACTAGGCCATGAAACACAGCGTTAAGAAGAACTAAAGAGCTTTTCAGGTCAGATAAATATGAAAATATCGACTTCTGACGCCAAACACACTGATTACATGTGTAGTAATTTACTATTACTTAAACATACACATTTCTATCTACCCAGACATACATACGCAAACCCAAAACACACACACACACACACACCACTCGCCGCCACAATAACACACACACTCAGATAATCAGGCCATGGCCCTAACACACTGAGGTCGGGGGTTACACTGTTTCTGGGGGCCTCTCCATATTGAAAAGTAGGCTAGGCTTTCACTCCGATGTCTAGCCTACTGTAAGAGAACAGGATCATAGGGGTGTGTGTGTGTGTGTGTGTGTGTGTGTGTGTGTGAGGGTGTGTGTGTGTGTGTGTGTGTGTGTGTGGAGAGGGGGGGGTGGAGTCCGCTTTGTTGGTGCAAGTTATTAAATGAACCCCCATTGATATACGCTGATTTTTTTAAGGGAACAAACGGGCAACTCGGCGCTTTGAGAAGGCGTCGAGTCCCGTTCTGTCGCTTCAGTCTGCAGCTTCAGTCTGCAGCTTCAGTCTGCCGCTTCAGTCTGCCGCTTCAGTCTGCAGCTTCAGTCTGCAGCTTCAGTCTGCCGCTTCAGTCTGCCGCTTCAGTCTGCAGCTTCAGTCTGCATCTTCAGTCTGCAGCTTCAGTCTGCAGCTTCAGTCTGCAGCTTCAGTCTGCAGCTTCAGTCTGCAGCTTCAGTCTGCCGCTTCAGTCTGCCGCTTCAGTCTGCCGCTTCAGTCTGCAGCTTCAGTCTGCCGCTTCAGTCTGCCGCTTCAGTCTGCAGCTTCAGTCTGCCGCTTCAGTCTGCCGCTTCAGTCTGCAGCTTCAGTCTGCAGCTTCAGTCTGCAGCTTCAGTCTGTCGCTTCAGTCTGCAGCTTCAGTCTGCAGCTTCAGTCTGCAGCTTCAGTCTGCAGCTTCAGCCTGCCGCTTCAGTCTGCAGCTTCAGTCTGCCGCTTCAGTCTGCAGCTTCAGTCTGCAGCTTCAGTCTGCCGCTTCAGTCTGCCGCTTCAGTCTGCAGCTTCAGTCTGCACCTTCAGTCTGCACCTTCAGTCTGACGCTTCAGTCTGCAGCTTCAGTCTGTAGCTTCAGTCTGCAGCTTCAGTCTGCAGCTTCAGTCTGCAGCTTCAGTCTGCAGCTTCAGTCTGCAGCTTCAGTCTGACGCTTCAGTCTGACGCTTCAGTCTGCAGCTTCAGTCTGCAGCTTCAGTCTGACGCTTCAGTCTGACGCTTCAGTCTGCAGCTTCAGTCTGCCGCTTCAGTCTGCAGCTTCAGTCTGCAGCTTCAGTCTGCAGCTTCAGTCTGACGCTTCAGCCTGCAGCTTCAGTCTGCAGCTGAACTCCTGGCACAGCAAACAGGTTTCTTTAGGCTATGTTTTCATTTATAGACACAGAGACAGACGACAAACCGGAGCAATCAAACCCAGAGAAAAACAGGTGGGCTGAAGTACAGCGTGGAAACACAGAGCGAAAAATCACTATAATACTCCCACAGCGTTAGTGTTTACATCAAAATGCCAAGTGTCAGTCTAGCCACACACACACACACACACACACACACACACACACACACACACACCTGCATGTTCACTACAGACTTCATGGAAACACTGAAGAGGAGACGTCACCTGGCTGCGCAGGATTTATGGGAAAAGTGGAGAGAAACTGACAAAACACGTCAAGTTCCTGGGCGTTTAGAGATTTTAAGGGGGAAAAAAAGTAAAGGGAAAATAAGAATCTAGCTGATCACTTTCCTTCACGTTAACGACAGATTTAAGGGAAAAACTGCTTTTGCTCATTCTGTGTATAAACTACACTGTAGATTTAAGGCAAAAAGAGAGGTGGGAAATGACAAAAATCGACAAAGTGTCCAAAAAAATGACAATCTAGCTGCCCGCTTTCCTGCAGTTTAAGTATATATTTAAGGGAAAAGGTGAGAGAAAATCAAAAATCTGGCTACTCCGCATCCAGCATGTTCACTAAAAAAAAATGTAAAGTGACAAATCTGCCAACCCACTCTCCTACATGTTAACTGTAGATTTTCAAGGACAATCCTCGAGTCATTCTGAGTTACGGCCCATTTACTGTTTATGTCCAGTTTACATTTCCCTCAATTTCAGATGCATGCCGTATATAATTAGATTTTTAGATTTACTCGTTTATCGTAGTTTTTTCGAAATACAAACTTTACATTGTCAAACCCAGCTTGAACTGAACTGCTGTCCTGCTGAATCAGAAGCCCTGGATGAGAGAGTAAAGTGTTTCTGAGGATTATTTCCAGTCAGATGAAAACACTCGATGAAATGAAACAAGGAAAAAACAGAAAGTTTGGCTTCATGTTTCCTGTGATGGATTCTGTCGCTCTGTGGAAGTTTGTTTTTCATACAGGACAAGAAGGAATGAAGGAGGAGAGGAAAACGAGCCTGATATCGCTAACTATGCTGACTGTGTGCAGAACCAGAGAGGAAGCTGGACCGCTGGGACGGACTTAAAAACACAGGTATTCTGCTTTAAGGGAAAATTGAGAGAAATGCAATAAATCAAGCTAATGTGTAAATGACGAAAGTGGCAAAAAATTAAACCTAGCTGTTGCTCTTTTACATTGTGATTATCCCTTTTTTTTTCCCTTTCTTAAAGTCGAGATGAAACGGCATTTCGAGAGTATCTAACTTCCGTATCGCGACGTATTTCCGAGTGAAACAGGAAAGACAGGCGGGACGTAACGTTGGGAGGAATTTGATTTGAACGTTGAAAAGTGGGCGTGTCATAACACCCGAAGACACACCGAAGTACCGTGCTGTTGCTAGCTAGCTAACTAATGAATCTTAGCCTCTTAGCTCTGTGCGCTAAAAGTTGAAGATTGATTGATGGGTGGATGTCATGATATTATTGGTTGAAATTAGTTACGGGCATGCTTACGTAAGCACACGGCATATTTTGTTTTACAGGAAGAAAACATGATTGAATTTTGATATAAGAATACAATGAAAGTGATTTTTTGTATTTTTTTTGGCATATATTGTTAAATAGGTGCACAATATGACCGGGGATGTGATCTAAAAGGGTTAAAAAGGCATTTTTCATTTCATCTCGACTTTAAATTGCTGTCACTCTTTTGGTGAAGCGCTTCATAACCCTTGATTTCAAAAGGTGTAATATAAATGTTACACAAGAAGCCTATCTTGTGTCCTGTATATAGTTTCAAGGAGTAAAATGAAGTGGAAAATGACAAATCTAGCAGGAAAAACCTGGTTGCTCACATTCCTACACGTTAATTACCATTTTATGGGAAAAGGCAAGTGAAATTAATGATAAAATTAAAGGAAAAAAGATGGAAAATTAGCAGTCAATCTAGCAGGCCACCCACCTGCATGTTCACTATCATTTAAGGGGAAAAGTAAGGGGGAAACGACAAATCTATGAGCTTCCTAACATTTATAAGGAGAAGTGAAGGAAAACGCCCCAAAAATGAAAAACCTAGCTGCCATCTTTTCTGCATGATAACTATTAATTTAAGGTAAAAGGCAAGGGAAATTAATGATGAATCTAGAGTTTGAGAAATATGAGGAAAGTGTTAAAAATGAAAATAAAAATCTAGCTGCTCACTTTCCTATGTTAACTACAAATTTAAGGGAAAAGGAAAACAGTCAATCTAGCAGACCGCCCACCTGCATGTTGATTATGGATTTAAGGGGAAAGTGAGAGGAGGAAATGACAAATCTAAGAGGAAAAGAGACTAAATTGACAAATCTACAGTATCTGCTCACTTCCCTGCATAACTACACATTTAAAAAGGGGAGAAATGACAGAAACTGATTATATTGTTATACAGTATATAATATACTATATATAGTTTTGTTGAAAATGAAAACGGCGTATGGAAACAGTCTGGTGGGCCTGTTGGGATCTGAGCCCCGCCCCCCCGCTGGGTCTGATAAAAGCATCCGTCTGTCACCTCTCATCAGCATGGGCGGGGCTTTAGGCCGGGACTCCCATTGGACGACGGCAACGAGGCTCTGAGCCGTCTCGGGCCAATCGGAGGACAGCGAGAACACAACAATAGCATCGCTGCCACCTGGGCTCCTGCTGCCAGGCTCCGTTATCCGTGTGTGTGTGTGTGTGTGTGTGTGTGTGTGTGTGTGTGTGTGTGTGTGTGTGTGGCAAAGTCATACAGAGACAAAAACTGCCGCTCACTTTCTGAACATTTCACCGATACATTTAAGGGAGAAACCGCACATAAAAACAATTCCCTTTACCCATCCTGTGTATGATTTTGACTGTAGACTTCATGTAAAAAGTGAGGTGGAAAATGACACATCTAGGTATGTAGCAGTTATGAGGGAAAGTGATGGAAAGTGACATTAATGACAATCCAGCTGCTCACTTTCCTGCTTTTTAACTGCTGTGTAGATTTAAGGGGAAAAGTGAGGGACATGAAGGATGAGTTTAGCTTCTCTCTGACTACAGATATGAGGAACGGAGAGAGGGGGACAAAAATGTAAAATCTAGCTGCTGTTAACTATAAATTTAAGGGGAAAGTGCCTCATCTAGCAATCCACTTTCCTACTGTTTATTATGCGGTACAATTAAGGTAAAATTGAAGGAAATGTAATGAATCTATAGCGACTCTCTAAGTGAGGAAAGTGGCAATAAATGGAAAAACATATCTGCTCATCTTCCTACATCTGTGGATTTAAGGGGAAAACTGAAAAAAAAAAAAACCTGCTACGCTCCTGTATATAAACTGTAGGTGGAAAAATTACAAATCTACCTACCAATTATGAGTAAATTAAGCGAAAATGAGAGAAAAATTAAAAACCGGACCACTCTTTCTTCATGTTAACTACAAATTTAAGGGGACAAGTGAGGGAAAATCCTAAATCTAGCCTCTCCCCATCCAGCATGTTAACCCTGAATTTAAGGAGAAAGGCGATGGGAGATTACAACACTTTACTGCATGTTAACAACACATTTAATGGAGGGGGAAAAGCCAGGAAAATGAATGATGAATCTAGAGTTTAAATGGAGTAAAGTGGGGAAAAAACTCAAAATGTGGCTGCTTGTTTTTTCCTACATTTACTCTAAAATTAAGGGAAAAACATGTGAAACTATCAGGAGTAGCAGACCGCCTTCCTGCATGTTCAATTTAAGGGGAAAAACGAAGAGGGGGAAAGGCCAAATCTCAGAGCTGCCTACCTTTTTGTGAGGGAAAAGTGAGGAGGAAAATGTCAGAAAAAAAAAAAAAAAAGAAAAGGAAAAACTTTGGCTGCTGACTTTCCCAGATTTAAAGGGAAAAGCTGTGAGCCTCCTCTGTCCCACCGCCATTCAAACCCCTGAATGGCGAGGAAGCCGTATTTCTGGATACGAACAATACGAGCCGCGGACGGGCGCGCTTGTAAAAATACCGGCCGTGTTTTCGGCACTCATAATGAGGACGAGCCTCATTTCTGCTGTTCTGTCTTCTTCTACTGCTTATTTACAGGTTTTAACTCAACTCTATCCATACTGTGCAGTGTTTTCAGTATCCCACTTCCCCACATGGATTAATAAAGTGTATCTGTGATCAATACGATGACATGTGTAGGTTAGCTGCACGTGCGTACGACCTCGTGCGTTTGAATCCCGCTCCTGACCTTTGACCCGCGTCATTTCCTTCAGCCCAAGCGCCCCCCCCCCCGAGAGCCTCGATGCCTCAACTTCAAAACACAAAAAAAAGAGAGAGACTCGCCGCCCGAGGCCCGAGTCCTGAACTGAATCCGCATCTTTTTTTTTTGACAGCGAACCACATCGCTCACACGCTGTCCGGGTTTATCCCGACGGCTCCTGAACGCCTCACGGCTCAGGTTCCGGTGCCTCCTGTCTTTAAAACCCGCGGTGCGTTCGCGCTCCCTCGTGTCTCATCTGGATTTCCCGCGTCTGGCAGGAGCTTTGTGATGGATCTGACTCGACACCCGGGAATATGACGAGACGCCCGCTGAATATTCACCAGCTCCCCACCCCCACCCCCCCCCCCACCCCCCACCCCCTCTTCATGCTTCACCCCATTCTTCTCACATTAAACGCCAATTAAAAGTTGCTCTGGGTCTGCGTTTCACAGAAATACCTAAACGCAGGGCCTGCTGTTTGCTGTCCCACGAGGCCATTTTGTCTCTCCTGTCCTGTCTGTTGCCTCTTTGTCCCGCTGTCCCGCCCCCCCCATGCTTGAAGAGGACATGTCAAGGAAGCCTGTAAATCTTACTCTACGATCTATAGCCTTCCTCCGTTCTGTCCTGCCGCCTTTAAACTGGAGATGTGCCTCTCAGTCGCTCGGTCAGGCACTTTGGGACGGACCAGTTGTGTTGTACATACATGTGATTTGACATGACACCCGCTCTGTGTGCGTACCACAGGCCCGAACGCTCAGCCCAGCCCGTCTGCAGCCTCTTCCTCTCCCATTCTTCACCAATTAAACCCCAATTAAAAGTTGCTGTGACCCACATGAGGCAGATCTGCTGTCTGCTGCCCTTGAAGCCAGTTTTTCTGCCCTGTCCCTCAGACTGTTGCTTCTTTGTCCTGCTCTTCCCACCGTGCTGCAACACAACATGTCAGTGAAGCCCGTAAATCTTGTTTTTATGATCTGCAGGCCTCTCTCTCTCTCTCTCTCTCTCTCTCTCTCTCTGTGTCTCTCTCTCTGCCGCACTGAAAACCCTTCAGAAACGAGTACAGGGCCTGCAGAATTACGCAATGTAACGTGCTGTTTGTGGCAGGGAGGAGTGCCTGGGAGAGGAGTGTGTGTGTTTGTGTTTGTTTGCGCGTGTGTGTGTCTGCGTGTGTGTGTGTGTGTGTGTATATGTGTGTGTTTGTATGTGTTGTATAAGGAGGTGCGTAAACGGGTGCGTAATCCTACCCACGACTCGTCCTTTCTGCTCCAGCCGGCGCGTGTCAGCGGGCACGCCGTGCTCGGTGCCCTGCCTGCCGGGGGCGTGTGGCTGCTGCGGCTCGGTCTTTGTCCGGCCGCTGCCCGCCTGCTCGGCCGCCCTGCCAGCCTTACCGGGCACCGGGGAGCCGTCGTCGAGCGCCCCGCCTCCTCCGCCTCCTCCTCCGCTCTCCCGCGACTGCAGCTTGAGTTTGAGCCGCTGGTTTTCTCGCTCCTTCGCGGCGGTCTCCAGCAGCAGGGAGTTCAGGCTGGAGCCGACCGTCTTGCTTATTTCCTGGACGGCGAGCTGCACCACTTGCTCCAGCACGGACTCCAGCTGGCCCTGGAAAAACGAAATGTACACGGCCCCGTTCATGATTTCGCCCGCTCCGGTGTGGGGGCTCTCTCATTTCTTCTCGGCCGCCCCCCCACCCCCTGCCTCCCCGACGGGCAAAAAATCAGATAAAAGTGGCCCAGTTCGGCGCTCCGGTGGCTGCGCGGCGCGGCGGACTGGCTGCTCTGCCACAGCGCATCGTGTGTTTCTGCCCTGCGGATGCTACCGTAATGACGGAGGCAGAGGCGCGCGCGCTTCCCCCCCCCCCCCCCTCCATCTCAGCCCTGCGCGCGGCCCCGTCACCGTTCCCAGCCACGCCATTTTGCCTTTCAGAAATAACATCAGTCATTCCCAAATCTCCTGATCTGAGACCGTGCGGCGGGTTATCGCTTCTGGATGAAAGACCGGTTGCTCGTTATGCGCATTACACGAGAAATAACGTCAATCATTCCCTAATCTCATCATGTGAGGCGTGTTATGACTTCAAAAATAAAAATAAATATACAATAACTATTCATTATACATATTTTATGAGAGTCAAAGTCAGCCATTACCAAATCTCCTGATCTGACAGTGGCAAGCTGCTGCTGTTTACACCAGAAATAACAGTCAGTCATTCCCAAATCCCATGATCTAAGACAATAACATGTTCAAAAATCAAACAAATATACACTAATTATTCATTATACACATTTTATGAGAGGTAACATCAGCCAGTCCCAAATGTCAGGATGTGAGACAATAACATGTTTAAAAATCCAACAAAAATACACAAAATTATTGATTATAGACTACACATTATGTAAGAAATAAAGTCAGTCATTTCCAAATGACATGATCACAATAACATGTTATTACTTTATAATTAAACACTAACCGTTTGTTATTAATAGGCTACTGATTATTACAGATAATATTATTTTATTCTCAAATGTTATGATCTGAGGCAATAATGCATTATTACTTTTAAAAGAAACACTGGCTATTTGTTATTATCATTCATTCCCAGATCTGATGATTGGAGGCAATGATGTCATTACTTTTAAATGCAACACTAAGCATTTATTATTTATTAATTGATTATATTGACAATTACTGAGCATATCATTTCATAAACAACACCAGTCATTCCCAAATCGTGTGTTACTTCTTTGAAATGTTATTCTAACTGTTCCATATTCATTATTCATTCATTATCATCGACCAAATGAATGTAAAGAAGTCGGTGTGAGCTCTGTCCTCACATCTGTTTTGCATTTCATGGGAAAGATTTCATTTTCTGCTGCTGGGAAACCAGTTTCCCCTCGAGATCCATGGAGCTTCATCTCATACAGAAGCCTGTATGGATGTAATGACGCTCTGTTTTATGTTTTTTTTTAACTAACTCACTAACTTTACTGAGTGTGGATTTTTACACCAGAAATTTCACTTGTACTGAGGTGAAATTAGTCCGATGTTTTGAGATTTTTTCCCTCCTGTGTGTCCTGATGTCACTACATGAGATGTCAATGTTTCTCTGCACCAAAGTCACCAAATCTGTTCCTTTAGCAGAGGTGGAGACTCCAGTCAGTTTTAATATCTTGAGACTTGACTTGATGCATGAGGAGAAGACTTGAGGCTTGACTTGACTTGGGTTCTGGTGACTTGGGACTCGACTCTGACTTGTACTTTGATGACTTGAAAAGGTTTCTAAAGTCTTGACTTGAGATCTTGTGTTTGTGTAAATGACTTAGATTGAAAGTGATGAGATTTGTTCCAGCGGACGACTGAATTTAAATTCTGTTTTCTGAATTTGTATGGAATGATTGAATTTATTGAAGTTGAAACTGATTATAGAAATCAAACTCATGATGCTCTTACCAAGTTTTTATCCTATTAAAACCATATTGCATTGAAAAGTCCTAGATATTTAGTTTTCTTTAAGATATTAAATTGATACTGGACTCTTGATTTGTTCTGACTTGACTTGCTGTTCTACATTTAGACTTGAGACTTGACATTAATGACGTGGACTTGACTTGGACTTGACTTGATAATCTACATCTAGACTTGAGACTTGTGCCTCAAGACTTGAGACTGACTTGGGACTCGAGCAAAGTTGACTCGACACTTTAAAAAGGCACAGAATTGACAAAAATCATCCCTTGTCATTGGCTGTTGTCATGTTCAGGCCTGGTGCAGCACTGACAGTTATATCAGAGTTATGTCAGCACTCTCTTGTATCACATATATGTGTGTGTGTGTGTGTGTGTGTGTATGTTTGGCAGCTATGGGCTTGTTGAAACATCCTTAAACTATCGGGAAGGCCATTCTGAGCTGAAAGAGCAACAAGAGTGCTGCTGTACTGTATATCTCACACCTAACATGTGTGTGTGTGTGTGTGTGTGTGTGTGTGTGTGTGTGTGTGTGTTGCGTTGTAACTGAGACGCATGTGTCTTTTGTCGGGCCTGTTCTGTCTTATGTAACCTCAGGAACCAGTCGGTCTTCTTTAGGTCCCGTTTCATACTGAACATGCTGGTGGATTTCACTCTCTGGTTTCCTGCAGCGTTACAGTGGAACATAAAACCTGAACCCAAAGTGACTTTACTCTGCAGAATAGAGTTTACTATGGAAGCCTACTGAGGACATGTATTCATACATTTTATTTACGTTTTATTCATATTTAATAACAAGTTAAATTTCTTTGTTTTCTCGAGTTTTATCAAGTTATTTATGTCATTATCTCCAGATTACACATTTTGTTTTCCCAAGATAACGGCATCATTTTCTCATTATCTGGAGATAAAGTAACGGGCGTGGAGTAATTATCTCGTTATCTGGAGAAAACGAAACAGTGTTTTCTTGACATAATGGATTCATTTCTATTGTTCCTGAATTCCCTGAACACTAACAGCTCGGCCGACTTCAACATCTGGGTTTTATCTGCTTTCCTTTAGGATGTTAGTTCCAATTATCTCATTATATCCTGACATCTCGAGATCATTTTCTCATTATCGCGGGAAAATAAAATGTGTTATCTCCAGATAATGGCAGAAATAACTCGATATCTTGAGAAAACAAAGAAAATGTTCTCGTTATCACGGGGAAACGGTGTAAGTAAAGTGTATGAATATACCGTATGTCCTCTATGGGCTTCTGTAGTTTACCTCCCGCTTTGGGCTGACAAAACTCTTTCTGATATAAATCCATAGAATACATAAGTATGCATGTATATAAATATAAGTGAGTAAGTAGCATCAACAGGACAGTGGCCTCCAGCTGTGTGTGTGCAGGTTTTCCTCCCAACCAGCTGCTGGAGTCTCTGCTTTACAGAAGTATTCTACTTTTTATTGTTTTATTGTTTCCCCGTGATAACAAGATAATTTCCTGTGTTGTCTTGAGATATTATGCATGTCATTATGTGGAGATAACACATTTTGTTTTCCAGAGATCATGAGAAAATTATCTTGAGATCTCGGTATAACAAAAACTGTTTCTGGAGATAATGAGATCATTTTCTGCTTGGGACTAACATCCTAAAGAAAAGCAGATTATTCAAAATCCAGATGTTGAGGCCAGCCGACCTGTTAGTGTTGCAGTGATGCAGCGGAGTGTGAAATCTCCAGCAACAATAGAAATTAATTGATCATGTCAAAGTTTGGTTTTCTCCAGATAACGAGATAATTACTCTATTATTTCTACATTACTTTGTTATGTCCAGATGATGAGAAAATCTCAGGAAAGAAACGTGTTATCTGGAGATAATGACATCAATAACTCCATATCTGAAGAAAACAAAGTAAAATGAACTCGTTATCACAGGAAAACGCCGTAAATAAAATGCATGAATATACAGTTTGTCCTCAGTGGGCTTCCGTACCGGTTCAGTGAAAACCTGCAGACTCTCGGCTCATGTTGGTTCATGTTGGACACCGCTGATGTCGGACTCTTCATGGGGAAAACGCATAAATTAATGTTTTTCTGCAAATATAAATGTCACAGTTAAAGGAGCATTATGTGAATTATGACCCTAAACTATCAACCTTTTATTGACGAGCAGCAGGAACCGCAACAACGTGGACAGAACCGATCTCTTCCTACACAGCTCAACCTCAACCCTGTCTGTGTTTTTCCTCTGTAAAAGAGTTTCAAGTCACCATGAAACGACATTTTGAGAGCATCTTGTTTCTGTAAGTTGATGTTTTTCATTGTAAACCAATGAGATGTCAGGGAGGGAGGGAAGGCCATGTTTTATTTGACGGGCGGGACCGAGGGGCGGGACTGTTCCAAAAATCTGTGATGATTTTATTGGTTGAAATTTTTTATTTACGTCTCCTGGTTCAGCATGAAGTCACAAATACACCGTTTTCTAGGAAGTAAAAGGAATAAGATTTAGATATAAGTCAAGTTTATTTACATATTATACATGTCATATACCACATGACATCATACATACAGCCTACATACTATATACACATCATATCCTACATCATATAACTCACTCTCACATTCACACCTGTGGGCAGTTCAGAGTCTCCAGTTGACCTGCATGTCTTCATGTGATATAAAAACACAAGAAAATGAAAAGATGCATCACTGCCCAAATATCATTTTTAAGACAAAGGAGAATTCATAAGAAGAAAAACATTTTATTCTTTGTAATTTTGATTTATGCAGCGTATCGCCTGACTTTGTTGTTTTTCACCACGAGGCGTCTGGAAGAGGAGGAGCATCAATATGACTTTAGGATGCAGAAATTAGAAGTTATTTCAAGGAAACACATGTTGGAAAAGAAAGTCACTGAACAGCCTGTTAGAGGTGAGCGTTATTATTCTAAATAATCCAAATTATCACGGCTGGAAACGTACTGGATTTTCACATTGGATGCTTTTGGTAAATCCAGATTTAAATGAGGAAACTGATTTCAGACCGTGACTTATTGCACTTGTAAAGTATTAGAATGTGTACCTGTAATACTCCTGTATTGATGCTGTATGAGTGTCTAATTGATTTCTGTGTCCATATGGAAGCAGGTAGAGCCATATTTTTTTCTCCCCCTCAATACGGCCTGTTGACTTAACATTACTGCTGATACAAGTGATGCTGTTTTTACTTTTCTTGTTTAATGTTGTGGCACTTTTTGTTTTTCTGACAGTTGAATTATCTGTCTGTTCTCACTAATGATCCGGAGGAATGTTCAATTATTTTACTGTACTAACTGTGAGTATGTAGTAGTGCTGTAAGTAAGTTGCTCTGAATAAAAGCATCTGCCTTATCCATGCCTAAATTGTACATTGTAAATCTTTTGTCATTTATTGTTAATTAGCTGTATATTATGACATGGAAAACTAGCTAACAGAGTGAAAAAGTCATTTTTATTTTTATTGTGAGGGAAACAAACCCATAATAAAAACCCCAAACATAGCATTATTCTAAGTGGTTCTCAACGTGGGGTCCAGGGACCACCAGGGGTCCTTGAGGGGGTTCCAGGGGGTCCCCAGCAAACTGATGAACTGTTAAACTTCAGCTTTATTTCATTCACAAGAAGTGAACACAGTTAGAGAATGTAGTCAAAGTCAAAGTGTTTTATTTATTAGATGCACAGTATAACACAAGGTCTTCTGAACAATGAAATTCTTAGGACAAGGCAAGCAACAACTACGTAGTAGGCATAAGATAAAAAAAAAAAAAAAAAAATCAAATAAATGTTAAAAAGAGTCACAAATAAGGGCAAAAATAGTAAAAGTACAGCAGTTCCAGAGCCAGTAAAGATGGGCAATATGGACAGTAAGAATAAGAGTATTAAATATTATATAGGAGTATTAAATATTATAAATATAAAGTGTAGGAGTGCTATTCTGTGGGTGAGTATGGGGGAGGAGGAGGAGGAGGAGGAAATCCCTGACCTGGGCCTTTCACACCTGCTTTTTCCTCCCCACTGAGGTGATCATGTGATCAGTGTGATCTCTGCTGGTTGAGAAGCCTGATGGCCTGGGGGTAAAAACTGTGAGTCCTGTAGTCCGTGCCCGGATGCTCCGGTAACATCTACCAGACGGCAGCAGAGACAACAGTTCACAGCTTGGATGTAGGAGAGTGACTGTTCTGATCATAGTTTCTCTGTTATCTCTCTACCTACAATACAGATCATGGAATTCTTGACAAAATCATTTCTAACAATAAAAATATTCTCAGATTTGGGTCAGGGAGAAAAAAAATCGTATTAGCTAAATGGGGGTCCGTGGCTCTAATGTGGACTAAATTAGGGTCCTTGATATGAAAAAGGTTCTAACACTCGGTCATGTTGTGCTGTGCTTCAGCAGAAACTGGAGTCAGTGGCCCTTTAACTGAGCATTACATCACTGGCAGCCTCGCAGCGTGTCGGTACAGTAGTGAAGAGGCTGGCTTTGTCTCTGCAGAGTCAGCCTGCTCTTAATTAAATGCATGCCGCAGCAGCGGGACACTCCCCCTAAATAGTTCTGCGCGTTCACAGCGCGCGGTACGGTAAAAACCACAGCAGCTTCCCCGGGAGGCGGAGTCGGGATCATGGTCGATCATCGCTGTGCTCCGTCTTTGTTGTGAGAGCTGGCGGAGGCTGAGCCGGCCCGGTGGGTCAGACCGGCGGAGCACCGACACCCCGGCGGCACCGAGCCCGACGACGGGCTGCCACAGCCGGCCGCGGGCCCCGGCAGCGGCCCGCTGGCTGCCCGGCTGCTGCTGCTGCTGGCTGCCTGGATTTCCGTTTGGGCCTGCAGACTGAAACGTGTGAATGCAGCTCAATTATGTCATCATGCAACCTCTGTTTAAATACTCATGCAGAGAGAGAGAGAGAGAGAGAGAGGGAGAGAGAGAGAGACGGAGAGAGAGAGAGAGAGAGAGAGAGAGAGAGAGGGGGGAAGTGGTTTTACTCTGTTTTTCTTCATATTGTCATTTCCCTTCCAGTTCTTATATAAGCTCACTGCATGCATAGATGCTTTATAGCTTATTTCATACTGCATGTAGGCTACATTTCTACATATTTAGTTGTTTTTTCACATTGTAGGCTACACATTCAAGTTTCACTGCTACTGCTGCTGCTTTTTCCCCACACGTTCTTCATGCTGTTATACAAACCTTTCCTCACTCTTCATCCTCACACCTCCACCAAACATGCTCTAGTGCTGAACTGTCTGCTTATGTGACCCTCTTCTGCTTTATTCCTATTTCTTACTTGTTTACATTCTGTTCTTTGCTGCATCCTGTTGCCGCTCCCTGGTTTCCCCGCGGGGATTACTAAAGTTTCATTTTATCTCAAGATAGAAAGGCAGAAGGACAGACTTGGTGAGCTGTCCTTGGACGGGCTGCAGTAGGTTTTTTGGCTGCCGGCGGTAAACCAAGCAGGCGTCCTGCAGCAGCGGAGGGGCCCCGGGACGCTTTTATGAGGCATGTGTGCCTGTATGGAGCCGTATATACTGCTGCGGCTAATCCTATAGGCCGCTCTGACAGAGATTTTATTGTCTGTGCCTTGGATACCAGCCCTTTCCCCGGGAACTCTTGTTTTTCAGAGGCCGCGGGTTGACGGGTTCAGAAATTATCGTTGAGGAACAGCATATGGGTTTTGACTGGAAAAGTTTAAATTTGGATAAAGCTACGGGCTGTTTGAACGCCTCAGTCTGATACAGAGAGGGAATTGTCTGAAGAGGAGCCTGAGTTTTGGCAGATGAGCCTCTTAGAGTCTGTGTTTCAGTTAGTTAGACTGAAGGTTTCTTGGGTTATGTTCATGAAAATACTGCCTGTTTCTGTGTGTGTGTGTGTGTGTGTGTGTGTGTGTGTGTGAGAGAGAGAGAGAGAGAGAGAGAGTATGAGAATCAGTTTACTTTCAAATACAATAAATGTTAAGGATTGTGTCTCGGTGTGTCTTGGTTATCGACAGAAGTATTGACAACTTGTAGTTTCCCTGCTGCTTTTTGTGTATCTACTGTAAGTCAGATCTGATGCCAGTATGAAGTGACAGATGTGGGAAACACACAGAAAAAACAACAGAAGACATCACATCTGTTCTTGTACCGTGTTTCTCCAGCTTGTTTCAACACATTTCGGTTGCATTATGGAGGCGTCTCCCCAAACACCAATCAGATTCTTTCTTTCCATCGTTGTTGTCCTGCATGCTAACGCTGCTCAGCCCAGCTGCCGCAATGAAGCCGAGATTTACTTATACAAGTCGCACTGTAGGCTGCATGCGTCGGGATCTGACTTTATAGCACATATCCATGCAGTCCAGGTCAGAATCGAAGAGATGTGACTCTTCTGTTCACACGGATTAGAAAACATCAGCTTTGTGTCACATGTGAGGGAATAAATCAGTCCCGGGACACTCTCAGCTGCAGTGTGAACGCAGCCAGAGACACAACGGGACGTCTCCTGCAGCAGTTTGTCCTGGTGACTGTGAGACGTTTCACCTCCTCACAGCGTCTCCGCTCCCTCTTTCTTTACTCCTCAGTTTGTTCTCCTTTATCTTCATCTCCCCCCCATCCTCCTCTCTGCCCTTGAGGCCGTTTGCCAGCCTGTCAGTGTAAATAACAGTTTGTTCTTATGGGCCTGCCTGAATAAATTAAGGTTAAATAAATACAGCAGAGCTTTGATGGCTGCACAAAGGCAAAATAAAAAGCCGAAAAGTCATAAGGAAATGATACGCAGGCGACGTGTTGAGGCGAATCAGACCGCAGTTTAGCCTCAAACTGCAGTTTGACAGCAGTGTGCATCTGACATGTCAGCCCAGTCTGGACAACATTTAATTTTAAAAACACTCACGCCTTTATCTTCTGATTTTGTCCCATTGCCCAGTTCCCATCACTGTCGGCATCTGCAACTCCAAAAGTTGCCTGCGAGTTACTGACTAGTTCTACTTCAGGCACAACATCTGAATTACAGTCATTTAGCTCTAAAACAGACTGACTCACAGCTTAAAGGTGCTTGGTGCAGCATTTTAAACATCAGTATATCATTGTCAAATTAATATTCCTACCTTGGTCTAATGACTGTAAACCAGTGAGTCCATGTTGGAGACGATTGCTCTCGTCTCTCTCACTCCAGCAGTATTGTTAGTTCCAGTGTTTCTCCACATTAAGACGACATTTCCTTTCTGCAGATTTCCCTCCAGATCCACCAGGTGGAGAAACCATGGAGGATGCAGAGTAGAGGCTGATAGAGGCTGACAGGCCTGATGGTCTGGTTTGTTTATTGTAATTATACTTATGTCTCAAAATTCATGTGGGAATGATTTATTGAAGTTAAAATGCTACACACAATACACAGAATAATGCTAGTTGCAAGAAGGCCATCACCAGGAAGTGGTTAAAACCAGAAGCCTCTACAGTGGATGCCTGGGTGGATGTAGTACATTAAATATTTGTAATGGAAAGTTTAACTTTCTCTTTGAGACTAAGTTTGATACATTTTGGGGGAACTGGATTGAGTGCATACAACCACAGAGAGCAGATTATGTATGAGATTAAGTTAACTGGCTGATTTAGATACAGCAACCACTGTTCCAGATAACGTACACAGTTATTTTTATATCATTTTGTTCTTGCTCATTATCCACAATGACAATATTTCGGTACAAGTTGCTGTTACTTAAAGGGAAAAGATGAGTGTATAGAAAAGGGAAGAACGATACCACAGGAGCTGGAAGGGGAAGATGTAGAGAGGGAAAACCCCTCCATGAGTCTGAATATCTCTGTGTTTCTATGTATATATATATATATATATATATATATATAACAACAAGGGGGAGGAAGCAGACAGGACACAGACGTGTTAAAGGTCCCATCTGGTGTAGAGCAGGACTCCCTCTCCTCTGTGATGATAAAGGAGTTGGATGTCTATCTAAACATGGTGAAAGTATCAAAACTAAATCCACACAATCCATATTAGAAAAGCGAGCCTCTAAACGAGCCGTTTGGACTTCCGTAACTTTGTGGCGTCACAAAGGTTCGCTCATTATCATTTCTGTAAGAAATAATAGACTAACAAAGTGTTTTTTTCAAAGCGGTCGAGCGGTCGTCGTTGTTTATTACCGGAGAGTTTTCCCTACCTGTAGCCGCCGGGCCGCGGCGTCTCACGTTTCACTCTCGAAACGGTTAGCCAATCGGAACAGAGGGGTCGTTAATATTAATGAGCCTTAAAGACACGGCGACAGAAACGGCCTGTTCTTGGTAAGGCTCAGAGAGATGCTGGAAAATGAACGTGGAGAAATGGATTGAGAGTGTTTTTGGTTCATGACACCACACACACAGCTTTGAATGGACCTCAAGACAAAATAAAACACTGGAGAGTGGAGAATATGGACCTTTAACTCTGTGTTAATCCTCATTTCTGTACAAGGACTGAAAGTAAAATTATGTAAATTATGTAAAACCTTTAAATTCTTAGATCGTCAAGACTACCAGCAGCCAGTCGTAACACCTGCGAGTCTCAGAGTCACAGAGAAAAACGAACACATGGACATACATATTAGCACTCTTTTTCTGGGTGCTGACTCAGATCTTCTGACCCCTGACCTTTGACCCCTGGACTCTGGCATTTACACAAGGTATTTTCTCTCCTACCGGCCAAACAGACCGGCTTGTGTCGGTCTGCAGCGGGCTGCATGGAGCTGAAGGACGTCGGCCTATAGATTCTATAGGGAAGTTTATAGCAGTGAGTACAGTAATGTGGAGGTGTGTGTGTGTGTGTGTGGAGTGTGTGTGTGTATGTTTTAACGTCAGTATGTGCAGTCTATCGCTCGAGGCTATGCTGCTGTGTGAAGGAGTTTGCATTAACCTAGTTTGTGTGTGTGTGTGTGAGTGTGTGTGTGTGAGTGTGTGAATGTGTGTGTGTGTGTGTGTGTGTGTGTGTGTGTGTGTGTGTCAGGTGTATTCCTCCAGGGTTAATTCTACACTTTGTCAGAAAGCCTCCTGCATGTCTGTGCCTGACTCGCCCTCGCTCACCTCCACTTTAACCTTCAGAAGTCACTAATATCCCCACAGTAGTGTTCTGTAGTGTTCTGTAGTGTTCTGTAGTGTTCTGTAGTGTTCTGTAGAGTTCTGTAGTGTTCTGTAGTGTTCTGTGGTGTTCTGTAGTGTTCTGTAGTGTTCTGTAGTGTTCTGTCGTGTTCTGTAGAGTTCTGTAGTGTTCTGTAGTGTTCTGTGGTGTTCTGTAGTGTTCTGTAGTGTTCTGTGGTGTTCTGTAGTGTTCTGTCGTGTTCTGTAGTGTTCTGTAGTGTTCTGTAGTGTTCTGTCGTGTTCTGTAGTGTTCTGTAGTGTTCTGTCGTGTTCTGTCGTGTTCTGTAGTGTTCTGTAGTGTTCTGTAGTGTTCTGTGGTGTTCTGTAGTGTTCTGTAGTGTTCTGTGGTGTTCTGTAGTGTTCTGTCGTGTTCTGTAGTGTTCTGTAGTGTTCTGTAGTGTTCTGTCGTGTTCTGTAGTGTTCTGTAGTGTTCTGTCGTGTTCTGTGGTGTTCTGTAGTGTTCTGTGGTGTTCTGTGGTGTTCTGTGGTGTTCTGTAGTGTTCTGTAGTGTTCTGTAGTGTTCTGTAGAGTTCTGTAGTGTTCTGTAGTGTTCTGTGGTGTTCTGTAGTGTTCTGTAGTGTTCTGTAGTGTTCTGTCGTGTTCTGTAGAGTTCTGTAGTGTTCTGTGGTGTTCTGTGGTGTTCTGTCATGTTCTGTGGTGTTCTGTGGTGTTCTGTAGTGTTCTGTAGTGTTCTGCAGTGTTCTGTCATGTTCTGTAGTGTTCTGTGGTGCTCTGTGGTGTTCTGTAGTGTTCTGTAGTGTTCTGTCATGTTCTGTAGTGTTCTGTCATGTTCTGTAGTGTTCTGTAGTGTTCTGTCGTGTTCTGTAGTGTTCTGTCGTGTTCTGTAGTGTTCTGTAATGTTCTGACGTGTTCTGTAGTGTTCTGTAGTGTTCTGTGGTGTTCTGTGGTGCTCTGTGGTGCTCTGTAGTGTTCTGTAGTGTTCTGTGGTGTTCTGTAGTGTTCTGTAGTGTTCTGTAGTGTTCTGTCGTGTTCTGTAGTGTTCTGTAGCGTTCTGTAGCGTTCTGTAGCGTTCTGTAGTGTCTGTAGTGTTCTGTCGTGTTCTGTAGAGTTCTGTAGTGTTCTGTAGAGTTCTGTAGTGTTCTGTAGTGTTCTGTAGTGTTCTGTCGTGTTCTGTAGTGTTCTGTCGCGTTCTGTCGCGTTCTGTCGCGTTCTGTCGCGTTCTGTAGTGTTCTGTAGTGTTCTGTCGTGTTCTGTAGTGTTCTGTAGTGTTCTGTCGTGTTCTGTAGTGTTCTGTAGTGTTCTGTCGTGTTCTGTCGTGTTCTGTAGTGTTCTGTCATGTTCTGTAGTGTTCTGTGGTGTTCTGTAGTGTTCTGTAGTGTTCTGTCGTGTTCTGTAGTGTTCTGTCATGTTCTGTAGTGTTCTGTAGTGTTCTGTAGTGTTCTGTCGTGTTCTGTCATGTTCTGTAGTGTTCTGTAGTGTTCTGCAGTGTTCTGCAGTGTTCTGCAGTGTTCTGTCGTGTTCTGTCGTGTTCTGTAGTGTTCTGTCGTGTTCTGTAGTGTTCTGTCGTGTTCTGTCGTGTTCTGTAGTGTTCTGTCGTGTTCTGTAGTGTTCTGTCGTGTTCTGTCGTGTTCTGTCGTGTTCTGTAGTGTTCTGTCGTGTTCTGTCGTGTTCTGTAGTGTTCTGTCGTGTTCTGTAGTGTTCTGTAGTGTTCTGTCGTGTTCTGTCGTGTTCTGTAGTGTTCTGTAGAGTTCTGTCGTGTTCTGTCGTGTTCTGTAGTGTTCTGTCGTGTTCTGTCGTGTTCTGTAGTGTTCTGTAGTGTTCTGTAGTGTTCTGTCGTGTTCTGTAGTGTTCTGTAGTGTTCTGTCGTGTTCTGTCGTGTTCTGTAGTGTTCTGTCGTGTTCTGTCGTGTTCTGTAGTGTTCTGTAGTGTTCTGTAGTGTTCTGTCGTGTTCTGTAGTGTTCTGTAGTGTTCTGTCGTGTTCTGTAGTGTTCTGTAGTGTTCTGTCGTGTTCTGTCGTGTTCTGTAGTGTTCTGTCGTGTTCTGTAGTGTTCTGTAGTGTTCTGTCGTGTTCTGTAGTGTTCTGTAGTGTTCTGTAGTGTTCTGTCGTGTTCTGTAGAGTTCTGTAGTGTTCTGTAGTGTTCTGTGGTGTTCTGTAGTGTTCTGTAGTGTTCTGTGGTGTTCTGTAGTGTTCTGTCGTGTTCTGTAGTGTTCTGTAGTGTTCTGTAGTGTTCTGTCGTGTTCTGTAGTGTTCTGTAGTGTTCTGTCGTGTTCTGTCGTGTTCTGTAGTGTTCTGTAGTGTTCTGTAGTGTTCTGTGGTGTTCTGTAGTGTTCTGTAGTGTTCTGTGGTGTTCTGTAGTGTTCTGTCGTGTTCTGTAGTGTTCTGTAGTGTTCTGTAGTGTTCTGTCGTGTTCTGTAGTGTTCTGTAGTGTTCTGTCGTGTTCTGTGGTGTTCTGTAGTGTTCTGTGGTGTTCTGTGGTGTTCTGTGGTGTTCTGTAGTGTTCTGTAGTGTTCTGTAGTGTTCTGTAGAGTTCTGTAGTGTTCTGTAGTGTTCTGTGGTGTTCTGTAGTGTTCTGTAGTGTTCTGTAGTGTTCTGTCGTGTTCTGTAGAGTTCTGTAGTGTTCTGTGGTGTTCTGTGGTGTTCTGTCATGTTCTGTGGTGTTCTGTGGTGTTCTGTAGTGTTCTGTAGTGTTCTGCAGTGTTCTGTCATGTTCTGTAGTGTTCTGTGGTGCTCTGTGGTGTTCTGTAGTGTTCTGTAGTGTTCTGTCATGTTCTGTAGTGTTCTGTCATGTTCTGTAGTGTTCTGTAGTGTTCTGTCGTGTTCTGTAGTGTTCTGTCGTGTTCTGTAGTGTTCTGTAATGTTCTGACGTGTTCTGTAGTGTTCTGTAGTGTTCTGTGGTGTTCTGTGGTGCTCTGTGGTGCTCTGTAGTGTTCTGTAGTGTTCTGTGGTGTTCTGTAGTGTTCTGTAGTGTTCTGTAGTGTTCTGTCGTGTTCTGTAGTGTTCTGTAGCGTTCTGTAGCGTTCTGTAGCGTTCTGTAGTGTCTGTAGTGTTCTGTCGTGTTCTGTAGAGTTCTGTAGTGTTCTGTAGAGTTCTGTAGTGTTCTGTAGTGTTCTGTAGTGTTCTGTCGTGTTCTGTAGTGTTCTGTCGCGTTCTGTCGCGTTCTGTCGCGTTCTGTCGCGTTCTGTAGTGTTCTGTAGTGTTCTGTCGTGTTCTGTAGTGTTCTGTAGTGTTCTGTCGTGTTCTGTAGTGTTCTGTAGTGTTCTGTCGTGTTCTGTCGTGTTCTGTAGTGTTCTGTCATGTTCTGTAGTGTTCTGTGGTGTTCTGTAGTGTTCTGTAGTGTTCTGTCGTGTTCTGTAGTGTTCTGTCATGTTCTGTAGTGTTCTGTAGTGTTCTGTAGTGTTCTGTCGTGTTCTGTCATGTTCTGTAGTGTTCTGTAGTGTTCTGCAGTGTTCTGCAGTGTTCTGCAGTGTTCTGTCGTGTTCTGTCGTGTTCTGTAGTGTTCTGTCGTGTTCTGTAGTGTTCTGTCGTGTTCTGTCGTGTTCTGTAGTGTTCTGTCGTGTTCTGTAGTGTTCTGTCGTGTTCTGTCGTGTTCTGTCGTGTTCTGTAGTGTTCTGTCGTGTTCTGTCGTGTTCTGTAGTGTTCTGTCGTGTTCTGTAGTGTTCTGTAGTGTTCTGTCGTGTTCTGTCGTGTTCTGTAGTGTTCTGTAGAGTTCTGTCGTGTTCTGTCGTGTTCTGTAGTGTTCTGTCGTGTTCTGTCGTGTTCTGTAGTGTTCTGTAGTGTTCTGTAGTGTTCTGTCGTGTTCTGTAGTGTTCTGTAGTGTTCTGTCGTGTTCTGTCGTGTTCTGTAGTGTTCTGTCGTGTTCTGTCGTGTTCTGTAGTGTTCTGTAGTGTTCTGTAGTGTTCTGTCGTGTTCTGTAGTGTTCTGTAGTGTTCTGTCGTGTTCTGTAGTGTTCTGTAGTGTTCTGTCGTGTTCTGTCGTGTTCTGTAGTGTTCTGTCGTGTTCTGTAGTGTTCTGTAGTGTTCTGTCGTGTTCTGTCGTGTTCTGTAGTGTTCTGTAGTGTTCTGTCGTGTTCTGTCGTGTTCTGTCGTGTTCTGTAGTGTTCTGTAGTGTTCTGTCGTGTTCTGTAGTGTTCTGTCGTGTTCTGTAGTGCTCTGTAGTGTTCTGTAGTGTTCTGTAGTGTTCTGTAGTGTTCTGTAGTGTTCTGTCGTGTTCTGTAGTGTTCTGTCGTGTTCTGTAGTGTTCTGTAGTGTTCTGTAGTGTTCTGTCATGTTCTGTCGTGTTCTGTAGTGTTCTGCAGTGTTCTGTAGTGTTCTGTCGTGTTCTGTCGTTATGTGACCAGGAATATTTCTTTATTTCCACATCTGTCCCTGTTTTGGTCTCAGTTCTGCTGCAGTGCGGAAATTGTTTTTCTTTTTGGATTCTTTATCGTAATAAAAACAAAACATGAATTCTGAACAATACGAAAGCGCCGCTTTTCGTCACTGAAGGAATCCATAAATGATTCATGAACTGTGGTGTTATGAACTGTGGTGTTATGAACTGTGGTGTTATGAACTGTGGTGTTATGAACTCAGTGGTTTGACACTGTTTCCCTCCAACTGAAAGGCAGGTGGACTGGAGACTTTAACACTCTGCAAGTCTACGTGTTTCTTTAACGCTGACTGCCACACTGTGACTTACAGGTCACCGGGTCAGACTGGCTGCCATTATGACCTTGGTTGTCATAGTAACGGCACAGACATACACAAGCTGACTAAGGACGCTGTAACATGGAAGTTTCAGTGGTGTTTGTTCTGACTGTTTTATGTATTTATGACGCCTCTGACATGAAACCTCTTCATCTCTCTGCCTCTCCTCCATGTTTGTTGTTTCCTGCTCTTCTTGTCACAAACACGTGACGTCAGATACGAGTTGTGTGGGGAATGACAAATGCATTTCAAACTAGCAATGATTGTGGTTGAGGTTTTCCTATTGAAGTAAGTCAGTATTCCTACTGAAGGCTCAGCTGGTAAAGACTGTGATATACAGTCGGTTTGACTGCTGTTGACAAAATGTACTCTACCAGTCAAAAGTTTGGACACACGCATTTTTCTTTATTTTTACTATTTTCCACATTTTAGAATAACAGTAAAGACATCAAAACTATGAAATAACACAAATGGAATTATGCAGCACCAAAGTGTTAAAAAGCTATCTTATATTTTAGATTCTTTGCCTTGATGGAAAGGCAAAGGCTTTGGAAAGAAATTCATACATAGGATCAACTTCACTATTTATATTTGTCTAAGAAACTCATTTCAAGCATTTAAGCAGAAGCCTTTAGATCAAAATGACTTTAAGAGAATGAGAAACACAGAACATTCAGTCAGGTGTTCAGACTGTTGACTGGTAGTGTATTTATTGTAAGTCGCTAATCTAATGTAATGTAATGTAATGTAATCTAATGTAATGTAATGTAATGTAATGTAAGTTTGATCTGAAAATCGTATTCCATGTGTTTTTTTGCTGTTCGGACTTGAAAAAATACCCAACTCATATTGAATATCCACAAAAACAAATGTAAAATAACAACAAATAAGAGAATATTTCTGCCCAATGCATGCTGGGATAGGTGTCGGCGTCCCATGACCCCGTGAAGAGGAATAAGCGGGTGGAGAAAATGAACGAGTGAATGAATTCTACTGTTTAATTTTAGTGTCATCTTACTGCGGCGAAACCAGATCTTCAGTCTGTGGCTCTGAAGCTGTGAGACGACATTCCTGTCAGGAGGGGAACTCCCGCCAAAAACGAGGCCTGTGATGTCACGGCGCGTTGCATCGCCGTGCCGCCATCATCATGTGTCGGCTCGAAAAGCAACAGAAAGATAAAGGTGAAAGGTGAAAGTGACATGTGGCTGTAAACTGTGTGAAGCAAGGAAGGAGAAGATAGTGAGTCACATGATCCAGATATGACGGCTGAACACAGAGTAACATGCGGACTTATGGGCTTTAGTGTTATATAATGATAATAAACCCTTTCTGACACTTTATAAGGGGCTTATATAATAAAAGGCAACATGATAAACACTAAAAATAACCTATATGAATTAAAAACTGGGGTAAAGCAGCAAAACGCAATGAAAATATCGTAATGTTTTAGGGGAATGAAGCTGTGAGGCTTATGAAACAACGGCCTTGTCATGTGGGAAATCCCGTCTAAATCAGGCCTGTGACCTATTTTTGGGTCCCGAACCACAGTTTCACCACAGCCTGGCAGCCTATGAGTCTGAGTTGTTATCGTTGTGCTGCAGTCGCTGGGCAAAAACCTCGAATTTCCAACTAAAAAAATCTGCCTTGTTTTTATCTTGAGCGCCAGGCATTTCTGATGCGTTGGAGGAGTAACATGAAAACTGATGTGGCGTGTGTGTGTGGCGTGTGTGTGTGTGTGTGTGTGGTAAATAGCGTGGCACATCAGTAAAAGCACAAGGAAGGAAGTGCAAGATAGCGTGTCACTTTATGCAGATATGAGTCTGTGGGTGACTTTTTTTTCTTTTTTTTTTTCAGAATCATAAACCATAAACCTGTCTGGCACTTTGCAAAAACAGAAACAAAGAGCTTTACAGACAAAAAAGACATAAAAGCCATGACATGATAAACAATAAAAAAAAAAAATAACTGTCTGTGAATTCGAAAAAGGTGTGCAGGAGAGCGCAGCAGAAGCCCTGTGTGTGTGTGTGTGTGTGTGTGTGTGTTCTCTCCTCACATTCCTGGTTTTACAGTGCGTCCCCCGGGGCCCGCGGCCCACACTGTGTTTGCTTTATGCTCCCTCCAGGGGAACGGGTGGAGAAAGTCGAGCTGGGAGCTGGGAATGCTGGGAAGGTTCGTTTTTTTTTTTTTTTTGGGGGGGGGGGGGGGTTTGTTGGTTTTTTGGGTGGGAAATCGTCTCAACCAATAATATAACTTTAGAGTTTTTGATGTGGTTCATGCAAGAAACAGGTAGAGCAAGACACCGAGACTGTCTGGGTTAGGGGTTTCATTTCCCTGTGTAGCTTAAGAATAACATGAAGAAGAAGAAGAAGAAGAAGAAGAAGAAGAAGAAGAAACTAACTAAACTATAGTTCTTATCTAAAAGAAGAGTTTACAACGTTCTTACAATAAAAAGACATAAAACAAGGAAAAGTAAAACATTTAAAGAGGAAACTGAAATCAGAAAACACAGACAGTTAAAAAAAACAAAAAAAAAACATGTGGACAGTTCTAAACGACAACTCAAAACTTGTCTTTTAAATCTAGCCTATAACTAGCAGTTGTCTGTTTAAATCTTTAATTATTTTATCTATCTAATCTTTTAGTTACTGACTTTTTTATTTATGATTCTAATTATTTTGTATGCGCTGACCTCTCTTACTTTCCATAGAAATTGTTTTAAATGCTACATTATTCATAGTAACACCCATTGTTTTGATCTTCCTTTTTCTTGTGTGTTTTTATGTGTTTTTTGTTTTATTTTTAAAACCTGCTGCTGGATTGTAAAGCACTCTGAGCTGCATTCTGCGCATGAAAGCTGCTGTATAAATAAAGTTCATTCATTCATTTGAGAAACAAAAGTTTAAAAGTAAGCAAGATCGACAGCAATTCTGTAAGAAGATGAAGATTTAACAGAGGAATCACTTTAGTGTTGAGTCCAGACTGCAGCCTTACTGACATTACTCTACAACAGGTACAGAGTTAAAAGAACATACTTTTGGAAATACTCAAAAAAATCAACTTAATCACAGTAAATAAATGAATCAGTTAGTTTCCAGTGTGTCTCAAGAGGAGGGGGTGCCGAACCGTATTCCTCACACTTCCCTTTCTTTTCTTTAGTAACCTTTTCTAGTCAGCATTCTTACTTAGTATTCTCAAATTTCTTCACCTTTCTCCTCCCACAGCTTTCGCACTATCAACAACAAGCATCTTATAGACAGACAGCTTCACTTTCACCAGTAAACAACGTTCACACTTCAGTCATCAGTCCAGTCAGTCTGGTGACGCCACTTCAGAAAAAGAAGTGCACAACAAACTCAGTGATAAAACAGGATTCCTGGATTTAAAGTAATATTCTACAACATTATTTTAATTTAAATAATAACACAATAACTCTAACACAACAGTGAGCCAACCTGTATCCAGTTGATAAAAAATATTTTCCATCATCTGTCCTGCTGTCTGTTTTGCTTTGGTTTAGAGTTACCAAACATTTTATCAGAGCATGTGTCACTTTTTTTTATGTTTGATGTTTTTTTTTCTTCTTGGAAAGAAATTTTTGAGTGACAGATGAAAAATGAAATATCTGGAACGTGTTACAGATTCATGCTGCATCAGAGCTACTGGAAGCTGATTTCAGTTAAAGTTGAATGCAAATGAAGTTGATGGCAGTGGGTTTAAAGTTGCTGCTGGAGATGAGACAAAAAAAAATAGACGTTGACGTTTGTGCTTTCCTTATAGACACAATCTAGATTTATGTTTTTGTTTTTTTTTTACTTTGTAGATTTGTCCCAAGTCAGTGTCAAGTCTTGAGGCACAAGTCTCAAATCAAGTCCCAAGTCTAAATGTAGATTACCAAGTCAAGTCCAAGTCATTAATGTAATGTACGAGTCCAGTATCAATTTAATATCTTAAAGAAAACTAAATATCTAGGACTTTTCAATGCAATATGGTTTTAATAGGATAAAAACTTGGTAAGAGCATCATGAGTTTGATTTCTAGAATCAGTTTCAACTTCAATAAATTCAATCATTCCATACAAATTCAGAAAACAGAATTTAAATTCAGTCGTCTGCTGGAACAAATCTCATCACTTTCAATCTAAGTCATTTACACAAACACAAGATCTCAAGTCAAGACTTTAGAAACCTTTTCAAGTCATCAAAGTACAAGTCAGAGTCAAGTCCCAAGTCACCAGAACCCAAGTCAAGTCAAGTCTCAAGTCTTCTCTTCATGCAGCAAGTCAAGACTCAAGCTATTCAAACTGTGACTCGAGTCCAACTCCAAATACAGGTTAGAGATTTCTTTCAAACATCACCAACATACAGTTTAAACCTTTTGAAGCACCAACACACATGTGACACACATGTAACAGCTGCCACATCCTGTCAGCACTCATCAGCTCAGTCAGCAAAATATCTTCAATCCAATGAATCAAAACGTAAACAAAGCCGGTAGCAAAAATTATATCATCTTGGTTTTTTAAATGATATTAATACTGCCACCAAAAAAGAAAAGTTTGTGAATAAAATCCTTTATTGGTGCTACAATTATGCCTATTAACATTACATTTCCCTCTGTGAGATGAAGATAAAGGTCAAAAATGTAATGTGTGTGATTTGCATAAAGTAGCCTAGACCTCAACTTTATGCAAATGTGGAGCGGCCAACGTCACGCGCCGTCTCTCGAAACACACCGCGGCGCTACCAGAACGCATTGCCAGGTGTAAAGGACTTCCACAGACACACACTGAAGACAATCCTATGATTTCAGCTTGCTGTGAAGAAGTGACTGATAAACAAATGAGGTAAACAAATCATCTTTGGATTTATTTTCAGTGCTGATGTGTTTGTTCCTCACACTCTCCTCGAACGCCACTGGAGGAAAGAGACACATAACAGATTAAAAAGCTCAAAATCAACATATCACAAATAAAAAAAAAGTCAAATTTTCACCATGTGACGGGTTTCTGCAGGCCACCACACTTAAAGTATGTCACTACCATGCAGAGGGCATCAGCACACGTGTTATACTAGGGTACGAAAGCCAAGAGGAGGCCCGGCTTGCACCAGGTCTACCTGGTCCTGTTCAGCCAGAGAAACGTCCTGCAGAGTATTTAGGACTGATGAGGTCATGCAGTATGTTTTGTCACCAGAGAAAGAGATGTAGAGCAGTGATTCTCAACCTTTTTCATATGAAGGACCCTAATTTAGTCCACATTAGAGCCACAGTTCGCCCCCATTTGATGCGATTTTTTCTTTTGCACCCAAATCTGAGAATATTTTTATTGTTAGAAATGATTTTGTCCAGAATCCCATGACTGTCTGTATTGTAGGTAGAGAGATAACAGAGAAACTATGATCAAAACAGTCATTCTTCTACATTCTCTGATTGTGTTCTTGTAAATGAAATAAAGCTGAAGTTTAACAATTCATCAGTTTGCTGGAACCCCCTCAAGGACCCCCTGCTGGTCCCCAGACCCCACGTTGAGAACCGCTGAACTCCTTCACACCTCGAAAATGTAAGCGGCTCCCTTCCTTGCCGGCGTTACGGCTTTCATTTCCCCTCGGCGCCGCCCCGAAATAAGATGCAAGCACTCATGGAATGGCTGGAGAAACGTGTCCGCCACATGGCACATGCTTATGCTTCTTTATTTTTTTCTAAATGAAAGAGACAGATAGCAAGAGAGACATGCAGAGGCAGGAAGAGAGAGAGACAGGAAGCGCCAGAGAGAGAGAGAGAGAGACAGATGAGGTAATTTTCTGTGGGTTTGGAACAACAAAAAAAAAAGGAAGAAGAGCTTAGCATAAATGAATAGAGATGAACAGAGATGTGTCTGTCAGACATCCTGGACAATCCTCAGGCTCTGAGCAGATTTGAAAACACAAAACTTCCTCTCTACAGTTTACAGTAACTTAAAGCTGACTCTCCACTAGTTGTGTCAGGTACAGTAGCTCCATACTCAGGGCAGAAAACTCCTAAATTCCTTGTCATCCCAACATTTAAAGCTAATTTTGATGTTCTTACTGTGTTGATTTCTGTGTTCAAGACAGACACAGACAGGGAGAGAGAGCTCAGAGCCTGCAGAGTCCAATATTTCATTTTTCAGAGGGACAGAGACACTGAACTTGAACAGATTGAACAGTAATTTCCGTTCAAATGAATGTTCCTGGACGGTCGGAGCGGCGGCCATCTTGCTGTGACCCGTTGGACTAGCTTCTGTATGAAGCGACTCGCAGCAAGTCACTGAGCTGAGAGGTTTTACAGCAAGAACCAAAGCAGCTTCTCTGTCTCCTTGCTGCCATGGATTGCTAACATGCTAATGTTGCCTAGAAGAGCTAGAGAGAGAAGTCCAGTCTGTGATGAAGCTACGTTAGCCTCGTCGCTAACGTTAGCTTCCAGTTGAGTTCTGACAGTTTGCTAACAGACTCATCTGCACAGACTTTACAGCCTTAATGTCCAGACTTTTGTTGTCTCCATAGCAACTAACACTTTAAATTCCATAATCGCCATTTTATGCTGTAGCATACTAGCCAAATTAGCATGACAAACAGTGGAAGGACTGTTCTGTCCATTCAAGTTGTGTGGACAGAGGAGAGGGCTTTCAGGTGCTGTAACGTAACCTGGCGGCCATATTGGAGGTCAGCTCCTGCGCAACAATGGCATCAACAACATGGAACAGTCACGGTTAATTCCTGTGCTGTTTTTGACGGGAACTGATCGTTTAATCACTGATACAGTTGATCTATTTTTTTTTTTTAGATTGATTTTTAGATAGTTAGCTACTGGGGGGGGAAGTCTTCATTTTTAGCTAAAGTTGTTCTTATTTAACCCCGGCTAAACTCACCCTAACCTTCACCAAATTGTCTTAGTTGCTACCTTAACCAAAGTTGTTTTACTTGCCTAAACGTAACTGTTAGCTAATGTTTTGACGAGAGAAAATGGCGCGTCCAGTTGATGTCACATGTTCACAGTATTCAACATGTAATCTGCGTTTCAGAGTTCCTGCTCAGTAACACAACATTTCATGAGACCTGGTTGAACATTCAGATTGTCAAACTCCAGGTTGTGTCTTTAAGGTTTGTTCTGTTCTGAAGTCTCTGTGTGTGTGATGGAGAGAAAGCAGTTTGTCCCTGAAGTCTCCTCCTCCCCTCTTCCTCCTCCTCCTCCTCTGCTCAGTCATATCGAACGGCCATATTGATCCAAGGTGACAGTGACATCAGCAGCTTTGAATGGAGCTCACACACTCTCTACATCTACACACATACACACACACACACACACACACACACACACACACACACACTCATCTTGATCTTTTCTACACTTTATTTGTCCATGAAAGGTTTGTTGTTTAATGTCAATCAGAGCACAAAATATTCACAATATCATATTATGGCACAGTAAAAATTCATATTAAAACAGCTTTGGAAAATTGTTTTGAACTGATTAGAATAATATTTAAGTCATTATTTCACAAAACGATGCAGGCAGCAGCTATGAACAACTTTCATTTCGACGCTGTTTCGACACGTTGGTGCCGGCAATTCAACGTCAAAATGTTTAACACACAAGCCAGCTTCTCTAACTTTAGGCTTCAAGTTTAATGTTTTATTTCATTTATTTTTTTGTTAATTAGAAGAGGTTTCACGCACATCCAAAAATATTTTTGATAGGAGACGGACAAAAACAGCAATCCACATAATCAAAAAATCAAAAAAAGATGAATCAATAGATGAATTTTCTCTGTCTCTTGGCCTTTTAGAACAGAAAACCTCATGGGACTGCGACATTACGTGTCTCTATATAGTTGTGGTTATTAATAATAATAATAATAATAATAATAATAATAATAAGAGAAGCAGAGAAGCAACTCAAACTGCTTTCCAGCAGACTGACAGTCAACATCACAAGAGGCAAAGCAATGACGAAACCACAAGATAAAAGAAAATAAAAATAATAGTAGCAGTAATACATAAAAGAAACAGCAGTTACATCATTAATAAAAGCAATAAAAAAGTGTAAATTAAAAAAAGGGTGGTAAAGGTTATCTGATGAAGAGTGTGTTCAGTTGAAATGTTATTATCACCGTTTGTTTAGTAAATTCTACTTTTCTGGGAGAATAAAAATAGCGAGCGGACATTCATTTTTTAAAATTATTTTATTTCTTTTAATTTAATGATTTTAAATTCAGAACTGTGATGCTTGCTTTCAGCACCAAATCTCCAAATATAGAGACTGTGACAGCACTAATCCAGCCTTCAGAGCAGTGATTGAAACATGAAGTCTGTTGGCCTTGTGCTTTATCAATGGAGGTTAATCAGCTAATCAGTGAATCCATTGATTAATGCATTAGTGTTAGGCGGGGGGGGGGGGGGGGGGGGCTGCAGGCCAGTCAGGTGCTGAAGCTGAAGAACAACAGACAGAACATGATGCTGCAGCAGGGAGATAAATGTCGTCTCGTTTTTTACTGACGTCATTGTTTCAATAGAAACAGAGTAGAGACCCGGCATCAGAAGCTGAGTCAGCTCTTTTACCTCACATTTGTCTTTTGATGTGAGTCCATATCCAAAAAAAAAAAAAAAAAAAACCCAGCGTAAGCTCTCAGACCCCATGCTTAATTAAACGTTTAATCACCAAATCCTGCAGCTGTTTATACTTTGCCGCTGCAGAATCGGTGCCAATACCAATTCATTAAGTCAACTGGAAACATTATTTACTCCGGACCACAATGCATTTCTGCTCTCCAGCCGAGCGGGCTTCACTGAGCGCTGGCTGTGTTTTATGTGCCTACAAAACCCTGTAAACCCTGATCTCTACTTTATTCTCTACTTTATTTTAAAGCTGCAATATGCAACTTTTTTCACATTAAAATATCAAAACATAAACAGGATCTATTCCACATTCTCAGTCTGTGTGTTCAGGCCTAAATCCTCCTGTTTGCCTGAAATTGTCTTTTCAGTGATGTTTTGGTCGTTTTGGGGCATGAACCACTTCCTGTGGTTCATGCCTTGTCTTGTGGGCGGGGCCAGCGGGGAGCCGGGTGGCGTCTGTCAAGGTGAGGCGAGCGGCCGCAGAGCAGGAAGTCACAGCAACAACAACAACAACCGAGGAAAGAAGAAGAAAAGAAAGAAGAGCGAAGCTGAACGTTCAGAAACATCAGCGTCAGGTCAGGAGAGGAGAGATGACATCATCAAGATGACGGACAGGTGGTGGGCAGGGGCAGGAGGGCGGGGCTTAAACACTTTGACAGCAGAATTTCTTCTCCTCCTCATTGACTTTTACAGCAGTGATATCTCACTTTTTCTATGATGTTTGCAGTTGCTTTTTATCGTCCTGCTGGGAGACATGACTGAACTGTGTTGTGTGTTTTCCTTTGTCAATTTTATTTTGTTTTTATGTTTTTTCTTCAGGTCTCTTGAAAAAGATCTTGACCTGAATGAGACTATCTGATCAATTCAATTCAATTCAAATGAGCTTTATTGGCATTAAATACTTCAGTGTCTGTTGCCAAAGCAGAAAAATGATAATAAAAGTAGCAAAAATAACAATAAAAATCATTGAAATAATCAAAATTGCAATGATTCAATCACACACAAAGAAAAATAGAAAGTATTCGTAGTTAGACCCAAAACATCAAGTGATGTCTGCCAGCTTGTGTCTTCAGCAGATTAAATGAAGCCGACTGTAAATGAAAATGAAATAAAAAGACATTAAAACACCAGCGGAAGGTTTAATTCCACTGCACAAATAACTGTGTTTCATGAAATTCATCACTCAGTATTTGATACGTATATAATATGATTTAATCTGCCAAAGAGTGACTGTTTCGTAAGCAAAGGTCTTATCTTGGTTAGTAACTCGGTTAGTAGTTTCATAATGAGTCGGCTGCTGCTGCTGCTGCTGTTAGAAAATTCAAATTTGGTGAACAGTGTGTGTCAGTCTGAGGGTTTAGAGCTGCTTTAGTGGAGCGATGTGCAGACAAGAAGCAGGATGATGCTGCCGCTGTGTGAACAGGAAGCAGCCAGTCATACTGACCAAACACACACACACACACACACACACACACACACTCTTTCACTGATTTTTTATGTCTTTATCATTTACACGCTCTCCCTCACACACACACACACATACTTTCTCTCACACACACTCTCTTTCTCTTTATATGTCTCTTTCATTTACACCGTTTTCTCTCTCACACACACACATTATCTATTTGTCTTTCTCATTTACACACACACACACACACACACACACACACACACTTTCTCGGAGTCATTCACCTATATACATATACTCCGTCCTCTCTCACACACTTTCTATTTGCATCTCTCTCATTTACACACACTCTCTCTCTCTCTCCCCCCTCCCCCCCTCTCTCTCTCTCTCCCCCCCCCCCCCTCTCTCTCTCTCTCCAGGTATTGATCTAGTTGTTCTGGTCATTCTCTGTCCTATAATAAGCAGCTTTGATATAAATATTACAGCAGCAGGATGCCATGAAGGAAACACAGAGGTGTAAAAACCTCTGAAGTGTCCTCCAGCAAAACACCAGCCCCTGACCTCTGACCTCTGACCTCTGACCCCTGACCCCTGACCTCCCTGTGGAGGAGGGCGGCAACAGAAATAAGAATTTCCCAATCAAAGCTATCATATAAAACTAAACCTCATATAACAATAATCTTTTTTGAACAGTCCAAAAACATGGCAGGTTTATTAGTAATATTTCTGTATGTA
>NC_136003.1:30872666-30890166 GCF_048128805.1 Centroberyx gerrardi | reverse complement strand
TGTGTGTGTGTGTGTGTGTGTGTGTGTGTGTGTGTGTGTGGGTGGGTGTGTGGGTGGGTGGGTGCGTGAGTAGAAGTTGCCATCGCTGCAGAGCCGTGCGAAGAGTGTGACTTCCACTGCAACTTTTCCGCTGAGTCGTTTGTTTGTCCCTTAAACACAAGGCTGTTTCCTGCACACACACACACACACACACACACACACACACTCACATATTTGTACCCTTATACACACATACATACATGCATACCCACCCACATACATGACACACACACACACATATGCTGATACTGTGTTTCCTGCTACAGCTATATAAGTTTCATCAACATACTTTAAAACTGATTCATTCACACACACACACACACACACACACACACACACACCTAAAGTCTGTTTCCCGCTCTATAATTTTCACCATGTAATAGTGTTTTCATTCCTCTCTGTTGTTTTAGGAGGTTTGTTCTCACTGACAGACACTGATGATTTCTCTTTAAGTCACTCTGTCTTCACTCCCCTCAGCTCAATAATAATAATAATAATAATAATAATAATAAACTTTATTAATATAGCACTTATGTTAAGAGCAGAGTTTAAAATGTGTTACAGGAAGGCACGAAAACTTAATAGGAAACACATTCAAAAGAAAACTGGTTGCAATTAAAAAATACACAAATTATTATATACAAAACCATTTATAATGCAGAAAATAAATAAATACATAAAATAGACTAAGAGACAAAAAATATTGCCATAAATACATATGTAAAATATAATTCGATTAACAAAAACACAAGAAACAACACAAGATTTAAAGTGGACAAAATCAATTTTTTTATTTTATTTCAGTGTCTTTCAAACGCAGAGTGTGAATGTCTGTGTGTATGGGTGTGTATGCATGCATGTGTGTGTGTGTGTGTGTGTGCAGGCAGTGAATGTCTCGGAGGAGGTTATATCTGTGAGAGCATCTGTGAACGTCGGTGGAACAGAGCATCAACTTCCACTAACGAATGCCCGAGGTCGCCTCTAGAGGGCGAGCAGGGGAGCTAGCATGTCTCCCTGCTGCAGGTCACTCCGTCTCACACACACTGTTCAAAAGTGTAGCTATAGATGAGAGCCATTGTCATCTTCACTATAAAAGCAAGATTACAGGTTTTACCAACTGAGCTTAATCTTTCCATCTGGCTTCCTGACAGTCACGCTCCTCACTGTAAACACCATGGTCACAAACAGAGAGTACTGAACATCTATACTCAAGTAAAAGTACAATTACTCCCATAAAAAATGACTCAAGTAAAAGTGAAAATTACCATTTGAGAAACCTACTCAAGCAAAAGTAAAAAAGTACCTGGTTAATAAATTACTCAAAGTACAAGTTACTTTCCATTTTAATATTTTTTTTAGGGTGCAAAATAATGAAAAAACAGCACTTGTTGATAAAACTTTCTTAGCCCTTTATAAAACAGAATATAAGTCTGTTTAACTCAGACATTATCAAAGTAACCAAACCTATTACAGCCCCAAAATGCAGTAGATACCGAACACAACACAATTAATTAAAACTCAGATTTTCTGTTCTGTAGTATTACTCCCTGTACCGAGACCTCCGTCAATCAACTAGAGAATGAAAACTTCTCTCCATTCCCATTTTTCATTTGGGGATTCCCATTTGTTGGAAGCTGCCTCTTGTTCTGGGTTTTGCTCCGTCATCATCGTCAGCATCGTGGTCAGAAGACAGGTGGAGCTTATCTTTCTTCCAGGCGTCTGCAGTAGAGATGCTCCTCGCACGCTCCTCCCCCCCGACACTCAATCCCCGCATTTAGAGAAGACTAGTTGTAACAAAGGTATAAATGGCAAATGTAGTGAAGTAAAAAGTAGATTACTAGCTCAAAAATATACTCGAGTAAAGAGTAGAAGTACAGTTTAAAAAAAGGAACTAAAAGTACTCGTTCCTTAAAAAAAACTACTTTTTTACTCATGTGGTTACTACCCACCCCTGCGAACACACAGCTGAAACCGTGTCTCACATCGTAAATGGTTGCCATGCATACGGGGGGGGGGGGGGGGCTTTACATATGTAGGCACGACAGAAAAGTGGATTTAATATAAAAAAATATCACATCTATTTTTAGGTCTTCTATAATGCTTTATAAGCATTATACTGTGAAGCCGAGCATGTTCAGTCTGTAGTGAGGATTCAGAAGTGTTCTCTAATATTACAGCTAACACCCCCGATGTTGTTGTTGTCTGAAGATCTTAGAGAGGTGTTCGTTCTAGAGGTCGGCTGTACTTTTGACTACAGCCTACAGGAAGCCTTTCTAATGAAGATGCTGAACTATAAACAGCTGGAGCAGACCGTTTCACAGCTGGGCTACAAGTGTAAACTTTTAGTTTTCATGTTTGGCGTCCTGAGTCATGTGACGAGCTGGAGGGGCGGGGCTTCAGATGGCTGCTCTCCCTAAGAGAAGGGCCAGGCAGTTAGCGAGGTGTTGTTCAGTATCTGCTGTCACTAGTAGCCGCTCAATATGGAGAAGGCGTTGCTTTTTATACCCATGAAGTGGATCCTGTCTGTTATCCTGTCTGTTATCCTGTCTGTTATCCTGTCTGTTATCCTGTCTGTTATCCTGTCTGTTATCCTTCCACCTGCCACTGTTTTCATCCTGTGTGTCTGCAACAATGTGGCTGCCAATTAGGCACTTATGTAACTGACTGACTCAATATCTGACTGCATTAATAGTGTTTTGTATGCTTGTATTTATGTGGACATTAATAAATCTTTCATCTGTGTGAGTGAGAGAGAGAGGGAGAGAGAGAGAGAGAGAGAGAGAGAGAGAGAGAGAGAGAGAGAGTGTGTGTGTGTGTGTTGTGATCTCACCACATCAGTGTGTATAATACTCAGGTGTTTTATTTGAAATACAGCCTGCTCTCTGGTAGTAACAAGAGGTGAACATACACACACACACACACACACACACACACACTTGCTCTCTCTCTCTCACACACACACACACACACACACACGCACACACACACACATTCGCTCTCATACACACACACTGTCCACTGGGGTTTAAAATGTGCATTGTTAATGTCTGACATATCAGAGTTTATATATTCCATCGCATTAATATTTCATCAGGGGAAACTGTTTCTCTCTCTCTCTCTCTCTCTCTCTCTCTCTCTCACACACACACACACACACACGCACACACACACACACACGCACGCACACACACACACACCACATCAATGTATGTGTGTTGTGTGTGAGAGATGAAAACAATAGAGAGAAAAAGAAAATGTGTGTGTTTATACGTGCAGTCTCACTCTCTCTACTCAAGTTTATCTTTATGTTGTGTGTGTGTGTGTGAGTGTAGGTGTGTGTGTGTGTAAGTGTAGGTGTGTGTGTGTGTGTGTGTGTGTGTGTGTGTGTGTGTGTGTGTGTGTGTGTGTTTGGCAGAAAGACAGATAGATAAAGAGGTGTGAGATGGAAGAGTGTGTGTAAGAAAGAAAAACAGACAAACTTGAAATGTCGCAAAAAATAAAATGTGAGTTAGGTTTGTTTCCCATCGGCTGAGTTAAAGAGAAACAGTCGTCTTCCTGAACGTCAGAAAAAAAAAAAAAAATGGAAAGAGTCTTTAAAGAATTGATTAGTATTGAACAAGTTGTTGTTGCTCTTTTATTTCAGCTTACATTGGCCAATATCTTATGCTTTCATTCGAAGATTAAATACAAATACACTGGAAACTATTCGGCGGTACAGTCATGCCGAGCCAGCAGCATTATTATTATACAAATGCATTTCCATCGCTATTTATCATTTCTTTACTGAAAATTGTATTTTCCAAGTGAGCGTAAAAAACTTTTTTGCAATATTGTGGAAATCTTTTAGTGAATTTTACTGTTTCCGTTGCATCTTTCCAAAAATACACACAGGCTGTCGGTGAGAAAATGAGAATTCCTTGTTGGACTCGTAAATAACTCTTTTTTCTTTTTTCTCTCTCTCTAAAGCTGCGTTCACATCAACGCTTCACTCAAACTCCAGATTTCCTCCTTCAGTTCAGTCGGTTTCTCCAGGTGAGAACGATGACCTTTGAACTCTGGTGGCCCCAAATAACGGCACAGAGAGTCTCAGTAATTACAGAACTGCGGTGCGGTTCGTTAATCCAACCAACTACGGGAAACACAAGGGATTATGGGTAGAAGGAGGCGGATGTTGACATCTGACAGCAGGCAGCTCCTCATGCTTGGAAAGCCGAGCAGAACAAAATGAAGTGAGAGCAAACTTGGTCAGTATGAGGTGAAATGTCTCCTCACTTTATGAGTCCAGGAGCAGTTTCCCAACTCCTTGAAACAACACACAAAAATATTGAAGTTTTTAAAGGTCCCATCTGGTGTAAAGCAGGACTCCCCTCGCCTCTGTGATGATAAAGGAGTTGGATGGTCTATCTAAACATGGTGAAAGTATCAAAACTAAATCCACACAATCCATATTAGAAAAGCGAGCCTCTAAACGAGCCGTTTGGACTTCCGTAACTTTGTGGCGTCACAAAGGTTCGCTCATTATCATTTCTGTAAGAAATAATAGACTAACAAAGTGTTTTTTTCAAAGCGGTCGAGCGGTCGTCATCGTTTATTACCGGAGAGTTTTCCCTACCTGTAGCCGCCGGGCCGCGGCGTCTCACGTTTCACTCTCGAAACGGTTAGCCAATCGGAACAGAGGGGTCGTTAATATTAATGAGCCTTAAAGACACGGCGACAGAAACGGCCTGTTCTTGGTAAGGCTCAGAGAGATGCTGGAAAATGAACGTGGAGAAATGGATTGAGAGTGTTTTTGGTTCATGACACCACACACACAGCTTTGAATGGACCTCAAGACACAAAATAAAACTCTGGGAAATGGAGAATATGAGACCTTTAAGCTGTTCAGCAAACACCACAGAAGAAGAGACAGACAAGTCCATCGTGCTGAGATAAAGTTACAGGAAGTGGAATCAGATTTGTTTTCTCTCTCTAACCTGCTGGATGACAGGTGATCCAAACCTCTGTCCAATAAACAAGCTGCTTATGAGTCATGTGACTTTTGTTGTCTTGTAATTGGTCAGTTTGAACCTAAATGAACTAAATACAAAAATACAAAGTCAGCTTCCAGTAAGAGGTGTGATCACGCCCCGAGAAAACTCTTCCTCTTACAAAGTGTTTTGGAAGTCGGCCACATCAGGCTGGTTTTCTCTCTCGGGCGTGGCCTGTGACCCCCCCCCCCCCCCCTCCCCCCCCCCCCACATAGAGACATCCAGCTTTACTCATCTGCACTTTCTTCTCCATCAGTTTACCGTCGGCCTCCATCAGCGTCTCGGCAGGGTGAGTCACTCCGTCGCTTGTCTGGGAAACGCAGGAGAGATTTGATCCAAAATCAGACAGAAGCCTTTAGAGAAATGGGATGGATGCTCTTACTAAACAATTGGTATCACAGAATTAAAAAAAAAACATTTTAGAGAATGATAGGAAACGTTAGTATAGAAAATTATAACACTTCTATATTTTAAAGATATTGAATGAAGAACTTCTGGTAATGATTGTTTTTCCCTAAAATGAATATAGAGCGTTTTTGAATAAAAGCTTCGATCAATTACCATGTTAGAATTTATCTTGACGCTCTCATTCAGACTGACTTAAACTGTGAGCTTCGATCAAATAAACCAACATGCTAAAATATAAGATTTGATGGAACAGTCTCTTCTGCCATCATCAAGTGCAGGTGTGATATCGAGTTATCAACACTGCAATAAAAAACACTAGAATTGAAAAAGAAAACTAGCTCAGCTCTTGTGTTTAATATTATTTCTTTTGTCTTCCTGTAGTGAGCTACAGGAAAAAAACATTTGGCTGTGAAACCAAACAGAAAGAGACTCCTGCAGTGAAGTCTGCTGTCCTACCAGGTGAGATAAAGCATAAAGAAACTTTATGTCTCTGCACATGCCCAGTGGGGTTTTTGAAGTTTTTCGGGACCAAGAAGGACTTTACCAGCTGCTGGTTGCAGCTGAAAAGTGATGAAAAAGCAGAATTGGGCACAATTGTTGGCAGAATTGCTCAGGAAAGTTGCTTCAATTTTTTCAAATTTTCAGTTAAATTTGAAAAAGATTTATTAGCATGATATGGCAGCCAATTCCCACCACCTGTTAAAAAAAAGTTTTTTTTTTCATCATCAAGTGATTTTTTTTCTCAATATCACGACTTAGTACCACATGATTATAAGATAGTATGTCATAATTTTGACTATCTCATAATTATGAGGCACTAAATCATAATATTGAGAAAAAATTCTCACTTGATGACGAAAAAAAATGTGCCGGATTTATTTTAACAGGTGGCGGAAATGGGCTTCTATGATACTAAAAAAAAATAATTTGTCAAAGCGGTTTACAATCATCACAATACAGAGAAATAATTTCGCTACTAAATGTCGCAAAACAAACAATGTTACGTGATAAAAAAGGAGTATTTTTGTATATTTCACGGATATAATAATCTAATCAGAGTACTAATAACTTTATTTTTATAGCACTGTCCATACAGAGAATGCAACTCAAAGTGCTTTACATAAAATAAATGGATTAAAACTTACAAGCAACAGCAAAATTTTCAAGCAAAATAAAAATGTGTCTGGTAAAATGACATAAAGAAAGAAAGAAAGAAAGAAAGATAAAACAGGACAGTGTGTCTCGTTCTTGTTTCTTTGTGTATCTCTTCCTTCACACAGCGCCTTGTCTCTTTTTTCCTCCTTTCCTTTCAGCTCCACTATGCTCTCCTCCCCTCTCCTCCTCCTCCTCCTCCTCTTCCTCCTCCTCCTCCTCCTCCTCCCCCCTCCCTCTCTGGGTTGCCAGACCGGCTCCTTCACCGAGTGCCAGCAGGCTCCGTTCGTCCCGGGTCACAACCTGGCGGGCGAGGGCTTCGACGTGGTGAAGATGGAGACCAGCGGCGCCAGCGTGGCGGACGTCAAGAACTTCATGGTCGGGGGACACGGAGGGAACTGCACCGTCTGCCGCAACCACCTGCTCAACCAGGTGGGCTTCTCTCATTGGTCGAGCTAAACCTCAGTGGGCGGGGCCAAAGAACCGCAGTTTTAATAGATGAGAATGGCAAAAAGGGCACGGCTACAAAGTGCGAAACCCGATTCACTTTCTATGAGCAAAACACTAAATCGGCATTTTCTGTGTTTGTTTTTTCTGTGTTCTAATAATTTATGTGAAATGTATTTGGTGTAAATAATTTGTTACCTTTTCACACTTGTCAAACAACAGCAAGATCATTAAAATGTTTTTTTTCTTAAAGTATCAAAATGTAACATGACTCTTCTCTTGTACAGAAGTTTGCTAGCTTGTTAGCATTTTGTGACTTACAGATAATTCAGTTATAATGATCATTGACAGATGTGAAAAGGTTATGGACAATTACAAACACCACATACATTTCACATCAATTATTAGAACACAGAAAAAACAACCACAGAGAATGTTGATTTATTGTTTTTCTCATAGAAATTGAATAGCGTTTCACACTTTGTAGGCCCATTTGAAACATCGAGCCATTCTTATCTTTGGCTAAGTCACAGTGTTTGGTGTCACATGCTCTGTGGAACGAAACACGCTCGTTTTTCAACAAATGTTGCATTTTGTTACTTTTGTTAATTTTAGTGCAAATTAAAAAGAAAAAAAAAGATTCAAGTATTGTTTTTCCGAAGGCATTTTGAATCTGTAATTGTTGTTTAGCTCAACCGCCAGGGTGAGAGACTGCTGAACATGCACTCATGATAATGTGAAGAGCTTTGGATAAAGAGGATATGTTATGTTTGTTGTGTTTTCTCATTCCTGCTCCCTCATCACCGTCATGATGGAAAACTTCAACCAGACCCAGAAGCTCCCGGTGTCGGTGCTGGACTGGCGCATCAAGGTTAGTGGAGGGAAATCACTTTGTCTGCCTGAAATTCATCACTCAATGTAAAAAAAAAAAAAAATGCTGAAAAATATTCCTGTTTTGTGTGAAAAGTTCGTGAGATGACATATCCAACATTTGAAATAAGAGACACCCAGTCTGACTTTTCTTTTAAAAATAAATATATAACATTTTGGAAATCAGTTTTCAGTCTAACTGCATCTCACTTCACACCCAAACAACCGTTTCTCACACAAAGCCGATTCCACTGACAACAGCACAGTTTTTTTTTTTCTTTTTTACATTTTTACCAGCCGTCATCACAGTAACACTAATTACTCAGCAGTAAAATTGTTGCAAAGCTGGTCTTTAAGCTGGCTCACAGTGAGCTGTTGTTGGACAAAAACCATCTAACCATCTAATTATTCATTAAATTGAAAGTTTCCATGGACATTTATATGTTGAGCGAGTTTCAAGACCATTGGGCCCTTTAAACATTTTAAAAACAGATTGTATTATTTAGAAAACAGATGAGCATCAGTAATGATCATTCCTTTCTTCATTCTTGAAAAGAAAAAACTTTTAGCAGATCTGTTGTTTTTTGACAGCAGCAATACATGAATTCTGTTTTTGGGTAGATTTGCCCTTTAAGTTATCCTCCAGTATCACTGCTTTACAATGGACTTATTCCAGTGTAATAACCTGTGGAAAGGTAGGGGAGAGCGGGGTAAGTTGTCACGTGGGTAAGTTGTCTCAGTGGCTTTATTTCTGAAATGAAATATTTTAGAGCCAAAAGTCCAATTCAAATTTTTTTTTTACTTTCTTAATAAGAGGTCACCTACGTTGATTACAACAGTCTAAGTCAAAACACTCAATCAAGCAATTTGTTTACTTGAAAGTAAATAATGAAAAGATTTTCTTCTCATTTTTTTCTTATGAAGGAATCAAAATGATTACACATTGTGACACATAAAAGCAAAGGTCAACTATAACCTAATAATAAATTTGAATGGTTTAGTGAAGCTGTGTGCTCAGGGAAGAGACCTTTGTCAGGAATGCCTGGGTGGGGCATGTTGTCACATTGATTTCGGGGCATGTTGTCACATTGATTTTTGATTGATTGATTTTTGAGTAAGTTTTATTAGATTGTAAGAACTTGTGATAAAGTGGAACACGGCCGTTTTAATGCTGCTGTCTGGACTCAGGTGCAGTGCAGGCGCAGTCTGAGCAGCAGGATGTTCGAGTCCAGCCAGTCCGTCCTGAAAGAGACCAGCAAGTCTCTGGGAGTCAGCTGGAAGGTGGGACTTTACTTTCATTCATTCATACTGAAGGTCAGCAGGTCGTAATCGTCACAAGGTTAGCTGTTAACAGAAATACGTTGGGGCTGTCGACTCTAGACGCTCAGTGACATCATCACCACTACGAAACCAAACCCCTTAATTTTATCCCTGAAATGTCCTTAATTTCTCATTACATAAACATTAATAATCCATTAAAAATAACAGCTTTAAAAAAGTAAGGTCAGTATTATGGGTTTATAAGGGATTTAGTTATGGGTTGGTTTGTGGAGACACTAGAAATTAAGGGATTTTTTATGCCTTTTGTGCAGGTTTACAGGTTATTAACGAGTTATTAATGGAAAGTTCCTGTCTCCCTGAATTTTACATTCAATTAGACAGTAAAGAGTCAAACATTAAGAGGTGTTTAAGGTGGTTTTGATGGGGTCTCCTTCATTAATAACTCACTTAACTCATTTTAAGGGGATTTTGCATGAATTAAGGAGTGAATTAATGTAAATGTAAGGGTATTTTAAGGGATTACTGGTTCGCAGAGCACCCTGGGGCCCTTGAGCAAGGCACTTAAAGGGAAGGTTCAGTGATTTTAGAGGCCTATCCTATTTATCATTAACCATGTCCAATATTCTAATATTCAAAACATTTTTTCATCAGAGTTTTTGCTTTGTGCTTTGAGCAAGTTCTATTACGTATTCTACAGCTATGGAAGTATATGGAATGGCTCGCAAGTGATGTTAAGAGTTATGGTTTCACATCCCACTGACTTGTGCTAGCATTGCTAATAGATGATAATAGGAAGTGGTTGCTGATTTCACTGGAACGCAACCTTTAATGTAAAAACTTTTGGCACAGACAGGGCTTTGATTAGTGATTAATAGGGTAGGCTTATAAAATAAAAATAAAAAAATAAAGAGTTTCGAAAACACTCCAAGAACAATCCCTGTCATGATGAGGTACGACTGCAGCAGAGGATTCAGGAAAGTCAAGCTATGCTGGACTGTAATTGAGTAGCTTTTTTGTGCACTTTTTTGAGTATTTTTAAAGTCAGTAATTTTACTTTTGCTTAAGTACATTTTGCTTAAGTATTGTACTTCACTCTGAAGTCTGACTTTACTTTGTTTCTGCACTTTATTTTGTCATTTCTAATGTTTCCAGTTAAAAGAATCTAGTTTGAACTCTGTCCTCTCTCCTTTTAGAATCACATGTTAAAGATCACAGCTAACAACGTTCTCTTTTCTAAAGAGGAACTCAGGAACTTTTACTCTGAGGACATTTTAGATGAGACACTTTTTACTTTTATTTAAGTAGATTTTTACACCAGTACTTACACTTCTACTTAAAGCTGCAATAAGCGAAAATTTCCGACCACTAGAGGGTGACAGAAACCGCAACACATTTGTAAATAAAGCACAGCAACGCCACTGCACTACGGAGGCCTACTAAGGACAAACATGGCAAAGCACCGTGCATAAAGGCTAATAGCTTGAGTAGGACATTGTAGTACTCTTTAATAATAATAATGGTTTGTGAAGAATAGGGTGCAATTGCTAACGTAATTATTAACACAACTAAGGTTGGCCTCAGCATCGGTGGTAAGTTCGGATTCGCTGTCGGAGGATCGCACTCCAAGTCTTCTTCATTCGCCACGAGCCACAGCAAGAAAGACAAGTTCTCCTTCACCAGCCACGAGTTCAAATGCAAATATTACACGTGAGTACTGGAAGAACTACGAAACAAAATGACACATCCACCACTTGAAATAAAGTCACACCTACTCTTTATCATTGCTGACATCAAGGTATAACTCTTTATCAGAAAAAGGTATTGCTTACAAAATACCAACATTTTCAAGAAGGGAATTATCTCTATTTTTAAGTGTTGTTAAAACAGAATATTTTCTTGAAATGGATATATAGCGTTTTGGCATGTGGCCCTTCATAACTTGAGCGTATCGTCATTTTGTAAGAGTAAGGAAGAGTTTGGAATGAAGCTCTTTATGTTACTGAGGATATAATATACAAATGGTTCTGCTTTTTGAACTATCTGACACAGGGTTAGATAGTGCAGGTTATGTACAATGGGATTACAGTAATTAGATCGCAAAAATGCACTGTCTGTAACCTATTGGATGCACTAAGAAAACACAGTGATTACTTGCTGGATTACACAAAACAGTTTAAAAGGGAAATTAGACTTTTTCACTGCAAGATGATCGACAACATCACTTTACAAAACCAAAAATCAAGGGTTCATTTCCAAAACGCCATAAATCCATATTGACATAAAAGTTGGCTGATGTTCATTGCTTACATTAAAATCATGAACAGAACCTTACAGTTGGAGTGCGATTATGTCCTCTAAAAATGTTAACATTTTGTAACATAACTTAAATAATATTCATCAGCAAGTTCTTTCATAACAGCAATCATCATCAGAGTCGGTGTCACTTTTTTAATATGGTGGATATCTTAATGTACTGACAAACAAAATCTTCAAGTATATAGTATGTGCAGGGGCGGTCATTAGGCAAAGGTAGGCGACTGCCTTGGGCCCCAGCAGCCAGAGGGCCCCAAAAAAGACAAGAATAGAACTAATGTAAACTTATTTTTAATCAATACGAAAGAAATGTACTGACTGAAAAAGTTTTTGTTACAATAAATTATTTCAATCTTGAGTCTTGGTCACCCCCTCTAATCAGCCAGGCTATAGCGGGTTATTCCATTTCTAGTGCGATTTTGCTACTTGACTACTATTTTGCTACTAATCCGCTACTTTAGCTAATTTTCCTTGCCACTGCATCGGTAGCTGAGAGACGTAAGAAGTAACACACAATACGTGGGGCAGAAAACCAAAACAAAGTGCCCTTACATAGTTTTCTCAGCCCCAACTTGGAGGTCATATATAGAAAGGGTAGATTAAAAAGGGAGAGGGTTGGGATTCAGGGGGCCCCATGCTTGCCTTTGCCTAGGGTCCCCAAACCACTGGAAAAGCGAGCGCTTCTTCACCTGTCAGTTTGAAACACTCTCCTTTCAGTTTCCGTCTCCACTCCCGCCCCCCGCTGAGCAAGGAGTTCGAGGTTTCCCTGAAGAACCTCCCCACCACGTACGACCACAAGAACACCTCGGCCTACCGCCAGTTCATCTCCGTCTACGGGACCCACTTCATCCGCCGGGTCCAGCTGGGGGGGCGGGTGCACTCCACCACCGCCGTCCGGACCTGCCAGGCGTCCATGAGCAGACTGTCCGTCCACACCGTCAGCAACTGCCTGTCGGTGGAGGCCAGCGCCACCATCAAGGGCGTCACCATCAGTCCGTCCGTCAGCTACTGCAAGTCACAGAGCAAGAAGCTGAAGACGGGGAGCAGCTTCAGCGCGGCGTTCTCGGACCGGGTCACGGAGATTCTGGGGGGCGACGGGGATGTGGGCGACCTCCTGTTCAACCCCAACGGGAAGGAGGGGTACAAGAAGTGGCTCAGGTCCCTGAAGAGGGTCCCAGGCGTGGTGTCCTACCAGCTGAGCTCTCTGCACCTGCTGGTGAGGCTCTGAGGGTTTTCTACCTAGAAGTTTAACTCCTTGAACTCTGATTTTCCCCCTAACGTCTCGTGCACAATTCATCCGCCAATTTGACGTGCCTGAATTCTCAACGCAGTCTCGCCACCCAACGGTTCGTACTGCACAGTGTATCTTGACAGAAGATGACGGACTATGTAGGAGCGCCGGGCGCCTCTGTTTGGGCTAGCAAGCTAGCACTACCTAGAGCTAAAGGTAGCGAGGTACCGAGCTATCAATAGTAGCTTTAGCTTGCTCTATCTTATAAAGGCCAAAACTAGCACCAGAAAAAAGAGTGACAACATATTTTAATCGAAAATAATAATCACAGTATTTTATATTTTATAATACAAATGTCATTTTATACTACAAACGTCTTTAATAAAACGTCAAATAATAAAATCTGTATTATAAAAGGATCATTTATCGAAAAACATACATTGTTTACTAGTTATCATGCCAACCATCACTTCCGGTTGAAAATGACAGATTCTGACGGTCCGCTGCCAACGCAAAGTTTGAAATTTTTCAAAGTATCCGTCAGTCCGTTGTGAATGGATCCGCTGTCCACAAGGGGGCGTTATGGAGCTCCTCCATTGACTTGAATTTTTTTTTATTTCCGGCGGAGCCAACGGAACTAGCATACGTCAATTGTGTACGAGGCGTAAGGTGCTTCAAAGTTAGAAAAAATGTGTCTTTCGTACTGTACGGCAACATCAAAACATTCTGTATCTGCTCGTTCCTTTGAGTGAAATGTTCAATCCCAAGACACTGTTTATTATGGCTGCAGCATTGCATCAAATGGACAAAATCTAGATGTCTTGGGCATCATTTTATACACATTTCCCTGTAATTCAGCCTGACATGTTTGGTATCTTTGGAATCTGGACTACAATTTAAAATAAAGTTCTGTTGGTTTGAATAAAGCTTGGCCACGCAACATGCGTTTATAATGACGGACCCACTGGTGGGACCGGTGGAGCAGAAGGAACTTAATGTTCAGCTTCAACTCATTCAACTTCATAGTTTTTCTCACCTGCACAGAATACTGATTGCATCTCCTCTTTCTGTGTTTTTTTTATCATCATATTCACAGTTTTCTAGCACTCATTTTTATGCTTTATCACTGTGCAAATAAACTAAAACTGAACAAATTCTGCATTAAAAATGTGTGGTTTGCTCCTGCCCTGTAGGTGACAGACAACCCTATCCTGAGGTCCAGCCTGCAGGCCGCCATCAGCGACTACATCCGGCGCAGCGCCGTGCCGCTCCGCTGCCCCGCCAGCTGCAAGATCGGCAACCAAAACCGGAACTGTGCCTGTAAATGCAGCGGACACCGCATGGTCGACTCCGAATGCTGCCCCTCCGGGCCCGGCGTGGCCCGGATGAACGTGACGGTGGTCCGAGCCGCGGGCCTGTGGGGCGACTACTTCTCCAAGACGGACGGCTACGTCAAGGTTTTCTACGGTAAACAAGGAGCCACGACACCGGTGATCTGGAACAACAACTTCCCTTCCTGGAACTTCCGTGTTAGCTTTGGAACCGTGAACCTGCAGAGCAGAACGTGAGTGTGGAGGATCTAATCTAAATTAATCTAATCTACTCTAATCTGATCTAAAATAATCTGATCTACTCTAACCAGATCTAATATGTTCTGATCTAAAATAATCTGATCTACTCTAATCTAATCTGATGTAAAGTAATCTGGTCTACTGTAATCCAATCTACTTTAATCTGATCTAAGGTCATCTAAGGTGAACTACTCTAATCAGAGCAGTTGGGGTCTAAAGTTACAATGAAATGAAATGCCATATGCTGTGCCATAATATACACTTATTTAACAATAAATGCTAAAAAATTTTACTAAATTACTAAATCTTAATTTTCTTGTATTGTTATATCAAAATCCCATTACTTTTACTTGGAAAACAGTGTCTCCTCATGTTATGTCCCACCCCAGCATCCTGTTTCAACAGGTAATACAGTGGAGTAGTACAGGACAGGACAGGACAGGACAGGACAGGACAGGACAGGACAGGACAGGACAGGACAGGACAGTCAAATTGGAAGGAAGCAAGATGCTCTCAAAATGGCGTTTCGTTGTGACTTTAACTAAGTATCTTTGAACCTGGTAGCTTCTGGTATCTCTAACCTTCTCTGCTCATCATAATATTCGGCCCCGCCCCCACAGCCCTGTGAAGTTCGAGGTGTGGGACCGGGACAACCGGTGGAACGATGACCTGCTGGGGAAGGTGCGGCTCATCCCCACCAAGGGCCAGAACGTGGCCCGGAGCTTCAAGCTGAAGCACGGCTCCCTGTTCGTGTCGCTGTCCGTGGTGTGCGGTCCCAGCCTGCAGGGGTCGCTGTGCGGGCAGTACGCCGCCTCGCCGGGCTCCCAGGGCATGCTGGGATACGTGCGGGAGGACCGGGAGGACTACTGGGGTTCGGGGAGGTCCGGCTGACCGAGCGCACAGCGACTCCTTCCTTTGATCTCCTCTGATACATAAGATGGCTGCCATAAGATTTTAGATGATGGAGACATGAGAATCTGCATGGCTTCATAGATTGTAGATATTTGCTTTTCCAGATATTTGTGGGTACAGAAAAGTTTCTAGTAATGCTGCCAGTCTGTCTTTCTGCCTGTTAGTATTACACAGTTGTTACCATTTTACAGTTCTTACCATTTTACAGTCTGTTGTGAGTTGAGACAGCCAAATATGTCATAGTCAGCATGTCTATCATTATGAGAAACTATCAAAAATACAAAATATTTGTTCAGATTTCAATTACCAGCAATTAAAATATATGTGGTTTGGATGGGAATCTATCAGTGTGAACCCTGCCAGCGAGTTATTTCATTGTTTCCACAATTTCTTGCCTTTATCATTATCATTCTTCATCAGATAGGACGCTTCTTTCTGCTGCTGAAACACAAAGAGCCGTTGTGAGCATCACTAGCAACAGAGAGAGTAAGAGGTCAAAGGGCGCGAGGAGGAACAAGAGTCATGTAAAGGCGAGCGAAGGATCTGAGAGCGGAAATATCCGTTTTACAGAATCAAACCAGGACAACTGATTTGAACCCCGATTGCAATTCTCTTGTTTCTCGTTTACGGTTTTCATTCCTTGTTTACCGTTTTTTTTTTTTTACTTGCAGTTTTGTGTTCTCGTTTACAGTTTTTTTTTTTGTCTCGTTTACGATTTAGTTTTCTCGTTTACAGGTTTGGATTGAGCTTTCAGACTTTTTGTCCCTAAATTGACCTCATAAGTCTGAGAACAGAGCTCCAATCTGAGAGCTGCGCTGTTTAAAGGGCTCGTTTCCCCCTGATGTCATGCAAAGTGCAGCTAAAGTTGACTCATGTTCAAGTGAGAGCGCCAAGAGCAGCGCCCCATAGCAGCCCCAAAATGTGCCGTGTCCAAAAGGCAAGGCGCATAGTTTGGAGGAGACGCAATCCTGCCGCGACCAAACCACTGAAGGTAACTGAAGAAAAGGATTCAAAAAAACATCTCATGTGATCACGGCCTTAAGAGGCACCAATTTATACAACATCCCATGATTTTTTATGTCTGTTTTCATGCACTATGGCAAGTCGTATTAAGTAAAATCATCCAACATATTTTCAACAAAGATTCAAACCAACTTGACAGGTGCTCAAGGAGCAGGAACTGAAGTACAGAGTAGAAAACAAAATAAATGGAAAACATGCAGTATACTTATAGTGTCAAGAGAATAAGCCCAGGCACATGTGAGAGTTAAATATAAAATGCCTTTGTTTGGAAGACAAAGAGAGATAAAAAAAAAAAATAAAAAAAACTCCACCTACACGTTTCAGCTGACGCCTTCCTCAGGGTGAACAAGCAACAACAAACACAAAGAAGGAACAATACAAATATTCAACAGAGATTTATCCAGGGAAGCATCAGCATTCAGGATGCAGCTTCACAATACACACATGTTGTTTAACCTGCTATGAAGATTCACTTTTATTATCAATAGTCACACTATTGGTAGTAGCAGTAATGGTAATAATGGTAACAACAGTACTAGTACTAGTAGTGGTAGTACTAGTACTGATAATGGTGGTAACAGTAGCAGTAGCAGTAATGGTAATAATGGTATTCATAGTAGCACTAGTAGTAGTAGTAGTAGTACAGGTATTAGTAGTAGTAGTAGTAGCAGCAGCAATAGAAGTAGTATCAGTAGTAGAATCAGTAGTAGCAGCAGTACTATCAATAGCAGTAGCAGTAGTAGTAATAGTAGTATTACTATAGTACTATCAGTAGTAGTGCAGTAGTTGCTTTCTTTGTCTCTAACTGTATTGGTGCAGTGTTTTAACAGTCACTGCTGACTGTGTAGCACCTAGATGAGGAGGCTGCAACCACTGACACACACACACACACACACACACACACTCCCACTCAACTGTGAAAAGTCAGTTGGTCGTTGCTGATAGAGCAAAAATATTTGAAGAATTATTTTCCCAGAAGCAATATATACTGAACAAAAATATAAACGCAACACTTTTGTTTTTGCTCCCATTTTTCATGAGTTGAAATAAAAGATCTAAGACTTTTTCTATGCACACAAAAGGCTTATTTCTCTCACATTTTAGAGCGGCCTTTTATTGTGAGCAGCCCAAGGCACACCTGTGCAATAATCATGCTGTTTAATCAGCATCTTGATATGCCACACCTGTCAGGTGGATGGATTATCTTGGCAAAGGAGAAGTGCTCA
>NC_136003.1:30865166-30867666 GCF_048128805.1 Centroberyx gerrardi | reverse complement strand
AGGCTAGACAAGAGGCTGGTCTGAGTCAGTTTAGAGGACTTCAGTCAGTGGAACTGGGAATGTGACACAGCCATACAGAGGTGCCATGAGGCAGAGCATAGAGGCAGATAAAGAATGTTTTTTTGTTTTTTTTACACAGTCCATCAGGTGAGGTGTTCACTAAAGAGCTGGGTCTTCAGCCTTTTCTTAAAGATTGAGAGGGACTCTGCAGATCGAATGGAGTTTGGTAACTCGTTCCACCACCGAGGAACCACAGAAGAAGAGTCTGGATAGAGACTTAGGGCCTACCAGGCACCGCTCCTTGGCACCTACTACTACATCTACTACAGCTACTACTACAGATACTGCTACAACTAATACTACAATTTCTACGACTACTACAACTTCTAGTGCTACTAGTATTACTAGCCTACTACTACTAATACTACCAATAATAGTCATAAAATATACTGCTACTGTTACCACTACTGCTACTTCCTAATACATCAAATGAAGAAATACGCTCATGCAAACACAAACCCTTCAAAGTCATTAAGTCAGATTTTACTGTATGTTCTGCAACAGAGAGACATAATACCAGATACTATATTTTTAATGAATAAGCATGCATGCATGACCTCTGACCTCTGACCTCCCTGGACTTTCCTTATGGGATCAATACAGTATAACATATATAAATTAATATCTATATTTATTTTTCCCCCCTGTGATTTTAATTCTCAAGGTGAAAGCAATGACTTTTCTTCCTTTTTTGCATACTTTTTTTCTAGATGTGGGGACAATTTTTACTATTATTATTTTTATTATTAATAATATATTTTTTTATTTTTTTATTTTTGTGGGGGGGGGGGGGGGGGGGTCCCTGCTGTTGAATAAACATGTGATGGAGAAAAAAACCCCAATAAAAGCGCTGAACAGGACGGACTGGAGGCTCTCCATCATGCAAGCCTGGTGTCCAGCCTTGTGGTGGCGCTTGCCATTTTGTAGGAAAAGGCGGACAGCTCCTAGTGCATTGCTCATACACACACACACACACACACACACACAAAGAGAGAGAGAGAGAGAGAGAGAGAGAGAGAGAGAGAGATGACAAAATGTGCATTGAGGCTGATGGCTTCCGATCAGCCCTTGCCTTGCAGTGCTGCTCCTTCATCATAGGGGTGTCGGTCGGTAAAATCACCTCCGCGCGCACGCCCCCACCCGGTCACCCCCCACCCCACCCCCTCCCTCCCCCCTTCTCCGAGGTATTATTATAAGGAGAGAGAGAGAGAGAGAGAGAGAGAGAGAGAGAGAGAGAGAGAGAGAGGGAGATAAAAGCCATGAACGGACGGGGCATCCACCCTCCCGTCTCCCGGTTCCCCTCGGTCCCTCATTCACCTGAAACCAAGCGCACTTCCGTGGCGCTGCGGAGAGAGAGAGTGGGAGAGAGACATAGAGAGAGGGAGAGAGAGGGAGAGAGAGCGGGAGAGGGAGGGAGGGAAAAGGGCGGAGGGAGGAGAGGAGGGGGAAGGGAGAGGCGGCAGCAGCAGCAGGTAAAGCGGTAGAGATGAAGAGGGAAAGGAGGGAGGCAGTCCGCGTCTGCGCACTGGCTCTCCATCCCCTCCGCATCGCTTCTTTTTCTTTTTTTTTTCCCCCTCCCTCCACCCCTCCCCCCTTCCTCTCCTCCCTCCCTCCCTCCCTCCTCTCTCTCTCTCTCCCCCCTCTCTCTCTTTTTTTCTGCAGCATCAGTACCACGCTCCCTCTTTTTCCTATCGCATTGGTTTTTCCTGCTGGGGCTGCTGCGCGCTGCGGGGCCACACTGCGACCGCACCGAGGAGGAAGCCGCGGACCAAAGGGGGGCCAGCCAGAGCCGAGCGGAGGAGAGGCAACAGAAGAAAAAAAAAAAAAAAAAAAGAAAGAAACAGAAAAAGAGGGGGGGTTGAAACACACGGATAGAAAAATACCACAGAAGACAGACGAATAGGTTTTGCCGATCCGGGCGGAGACGCATCAGCTGTTATTCCCCCTCTCTCTGGGTTTGAATACCTGATTGAGAAGAATTAAAGAAGAGAGAGCGAGAGAGAGAATAAAAAAAAAAATCGAGTCGGGAAATCTCGGAGCGCAAGACGACGACGCGGCGTTGGAAACCCCCCCACCCCCTGACCAGGGCCGAATCTAGTTTTAGCAGCCAGCGAGGCGCGGCGACACCATGAAGGACCGTACGCAAGAACTACGAAGTGTAAGCTGCCTTTTTTTTTATGTCTACCCCGGCCACCATATTTCCAGCTCCACCTGCCCTCCTCCTCTCCTCTTCTCTCCTCCTCTCTTCCTCCTGTAGCCGCAGCTCCTGGCCTCGCCGCCGCTGCATTGGAAATATCCAGGGATGTAAAGGCGAGAGGAGAGGAGGGAAGGCACCTAAAACTCAATCTAGCCTCTCCATTTTGACCGTGGAATCGGGTTTATTCCCATTCTTCGGCTCAAATAGATCTGTACAGTGTAGATTGACAGCGCAGAGGAGAGG
>NC_136003.1:30814499-30859499 GCF_048128805.1 Centroberyx gerrardi | reverse complement strand
GTTAACGTTTTATGCTATAAATGTGTGAATAGAATACGCTAAGATAAGCTAAAACTTAATATGTAACGAAATTATGAACTATATGCAGTATGAAATAGGTGGAAACTATAAAAAAATTATCACTATTTATGCAACACCCTGTATAACAACCAGAAGGACACAGGAAACACAAAAAGGCCTATGTGAATTTACAGCAAATATACATGATGTGCTGAATGTGCTTCATATTCACATTACCAAGTATACAGAAGGTAATACACAAGTAGAGAAACAGTCTAATCGTGTAGATCTGTGTTATAAAAAGTTATATTTATTGTCAAAGCATTTTCTTTCACATATATTCACTTTCTAGTCTGTTAACAAATTGCAATAGCTTGTGGGTTAGCGCTACACCAGCTAGCTTGTAGCAGTGTTCATCTAAGAATGGCAGCATCATGCTAGCAAGTGTTTTAAAGAGTGTTTTTGTGGCATTTCTGTTTTATTTGGTAGTGTACAGTGGATAGAGACAGTGAGAAAGAGTAAGACACCTTGAAGATGACGATAAAATATGACAAAGTAAATGTGCCAGGTTGTACTTAGGTTATAGGTTAGCCATGTTAGCCTCTGTTAGCCAGTTAGCATTCTGTCCTGAATTCCAATGATGCATGATGCTAATGATAGCTAGCTCATCACCCTGCTGGCTAGCTGTAATGAAGCTGATGGTGTGTAATGTCTCTATATCTGTGTGCGCCTGTGGCTATCCTTCAGCCATGTCAAGGGCAAAACCACCATTACTGCGAGCACATATTCACATTCACATCACCAACTGACATTTCCATGCTCATATAGTCCTATTTATACGTTTTATGGCTAATTTATTTGGATTTTTAACTATTTTAGATATTATTTTTCTTTTTTATGTTTACTATGCTGTATCTTAATATATCCTAATAGCACCTCATCATCTAGTAACCTGTATGTACACTGCTACTTGTTTAAAATGTATAGAGTAGGCTACGTGCATGTGGCAGCTAGCATGTGCTTGCGATGTCGTAGGTTTGAATCTCTGAATCTCGCTCATGACGATGCTCGTGAACGAGTGTGTGTCCAAGTCTGGCTCATTATAGACGGACAGAGAAGACACATATACGCACACACACACACACACACACACACACTTATGCGTGAAATAGCAATGTTTTTTTAATGCAGTCTTATATTTCTTGATTGCATTTTGAGATCTTGTTCAGGGCGATATGACTGTCAGCCAAGTCATTTAGCTGTCGCTCATACCCAGAGTGACTCACAGTAACAGAAGTAGAATATCACTGTTGTCGCTTGTAAACCTCCGAACTCCAATTTTCATGTTTTTGCTTTAACTGAGGGATTGCATGCTCCTCTGTGGGTTCAGAAAACTTTCCGACCTCTTGGGCTGACGGAACCTTTTCAAAGCCCAGTCGATAACGTCAACAATGTTTTGTCACCAAGCTAAAAATAAGGCTTCGTTGATGAAAACTTGACATTTTGGAGATACAAAGATATGCTTAAATTCCTAGTTTGCCATTGTCACAAGCAACTAATAGATAAAGAGTGAAAGGCTCGGAGCCACAGTGCCGTGACAATAGATGTTAATAGATGCCAAGAGTAGAAGTGAAGCTTAACTTTCCAGTCTGCTGACGGGTTTCTGAGGTTTTGTGCAGCATCACTTCTGAAAACAAGGCATGAAGCAGATAATTAGGGCGTGACTGAGCATATTATACTATTTGTGATGGTGACCGTTGTGATATTTGGCTCCCGTTAAACTATATTATGACGTCATTTTGAACCACAATCACCTAACGTCACAGAAAACCCACTTAATTGCAATTTTGGTGCAATTTTTTACTTCTTCTTACCGGAATTTAGAGTTTATTTCATCATTTATGTGTTGAGTTGAGTTTCATTACCCTTACAAACTGTTAAAACCTCATTAAATTTCATGAATCCATGTAACGTACATGAACGAGAAAATTGGTTTTCTTTCCTTCATTCCAGAAAAATGTGCTTTTGGCATATCCGTGTTTTTTGTCTGAAAATACCCGTCTGTTAGTGACAGAATCCACCATGTAGCATCTTGAAGCTGAGATATTCCTTTGTGTTCACGTCTCACTGCGTCAGAAAGGCTGCGGGCCGCCGGCCGGCTGATGCCAGGCTGCGCTCGCCGCTTCATATTCCCGGCTCTCATGCTTTCACATTGTGAGAGGTGAGATACAGTTGATTTAGATTTGATTGTGGTCAGATTGGATTACCCCCATCCTTCCATTAGCCCACACACAACACACACACACACACACACCACTGGGGCTAGAGGATTCTCATCAGTCAGCAGATATGTCCAATATACGTAGGCGGGGTTTGTGTGTGTGTGTGTGTGTGTGTGTGTGTGTGTGTGTGTGTGTGCGTGGGTAGATTGGTCAGTAGGAGGCTGGTCATGTGATTTATGACGGCATCTCCATTTAATGGCCCTGAAATCGTCCCTGGCCCTGCGTGTGTGTCTGTGAATCTTTGTATGTGTGTGTGTGTGTGTGTGTGTGTGCGTCCTCATGTATTATGGATATGCTCCACCCCCCCACCACCCCCACCCCTCCCCCCCTCCCCCCCCCCCACCCCTCCATAGCTCAGTATGCAGGCTGGTAGCGGCAGCCTCGGCCTCCTCTCCCTCTCACCCACTGAACCACAGCTCTACCTCTGAGGCTTATTTTTCATTTAGTATTAGCATATTCATTTATTAAGAAAGAGCGGGCCGTCCCGTCTCTCCGCTAAGCAGCGCTGGAAATTTTCCTGGCAGCCCGCTGGCTCCGGGATAGTGCTTTTCAGTCCGGAAAACACAAATCTGTCCTCTTTCTGTTTTTTTTTTTTTTTTTTGGACTTCATACAGTAGCAGAGCAGTGACTGGAAATCTAGTGTACTGTAGGCAGAGAGGAAGTGATGTCACGTCGATGTCACGGGCCTGATTGGAAACTGTGATGTCATGACTGTGTGTAATTGTCTGAGTAAGGCTTTCCAGTTCGACACCAGGTCCGATATTTCAGATCCGATGACGCTTCTAAACGACACCTTTGCTTTTTGAATGAAAACGCTTTTCATAATGCAATAGAGTGTATTGTTTGTTTATTATTCATTCTTGTACCTTCTCTCTCACTCCTTCAATCTTATTCTATCTCTTTTCCAAGCACTCCTCTCCTACATGATCATTCTAGTGTCACAGGAATATTGACCTTCTCACTATAGGCTGCTTGTGATATTGGTGATCTAGGAAATTGAGTTTATTCTGTTGTTGCTCTGGGTAAGAATCAGTGAAACACCTTCAATTTTACATTTAAACAGAATCAGAAAACACTCAGTAAATTTCTTAACAAGAAGAAAAGCTGGTTTTGCTGATGGAACAAACAAATACTTCAAATATTTTTGACTCCTTTTCGTAATGTTTTGATGTTTTAAAATTGATACCATGAGCAGGAGACTCTCACATTGGCTCCTACTCTATATGTTTATTTGAGGAGAAATGGCAGTAAATGTAAATGGATAGTAAACTCTGCAAAGCCAATATAGAAGTTTTCAAGTGGGTACATCACAAAATTTATTTGTATTACATGTTTCTTTTTTTTTTTGGAACAGAGTCACCCAAGGAGCTAAGTATGTTTTGGAGAAATCAGACAATGAAGTATTATCGTATTGTATAGTAAATTCATAGTTGATGGGGCAAACAAATAGCTGTTTTCACATACATTTTACCTGCAATACGTGCATTAGTGCATATTTGTTAGCAGTTTTGCAGTTCCTTTGTGTTTTGACTGTAAATGAAAACAGAAAATGCTGCAAATTTCAGTTTTTCTAAGCAGCCGCTGAAAAACGAAGCGTATTTCTCGTGGCGTTCACGACAGAAGAAGTCAAGAAGACTCTGTAGAGGATGTAATGAAATGAATCAATAATTTATGCAACCTGAACACCCCCACCTCTGGGACCCGGGTCCCTTCAGACTCCACTGATCTACATCAGAAATAGATGCAGCAGCGTTTTGTTTCCTCCCTCCTGCCAGTTTTCATCACTGAATTTTGAACCATTCCATTATTTAATTGGCACATAAAACAATAGGATCGAATCCATAAATTGCAGCCAAATAAAAAAAAAAAAATTCCAACGGAGGCAGTTAACTCACTAATTTATGCTTTTCCTGGCATTAGATTTGCATTAGTGTGTGTTGGGTCTGGCCTCCGCTGCAGCGCTCGCCCCTCTGGCTGATCTCGGGTCAAATCACACCATAACCTTCACGTCCTGCATTAAAAACACTTAAGTGGACAGTTGCATCATGGGACGGCATCACCAGTGGACATTTTTCTCCACTTGTATTTATGTTCATTTTGTTTGTTGTGAGATGATTTATGAGCTCCTTCAGGCACACATTTGTCATTTTTGTGCCTTGTGTTTTTTTTCATAATTGTATTTTATGCTGGTTTTTATCTCTTCACTTGTATGATTTATCACTGTGGAAATGAACCAAACTAAAACCTAAAGTGAACATGGAAAGATGGTGGAATATTCTCTTCTTGCTGAGGATGTGTTGTCTCCAGCTCTGCAGATCTGTCTCCTCCTTGTTATTTGCTCCTAGACTGTATGCTGACAGTAGTGGGCACACCGCCATTTTATAGTGCCACAGTGAGCCCTAATTCTCCATCCCTCCGCTTCCCTTCTGTGAAATATGCCTTTCCTTTAAATGGATCCCATGGCCTATGCCTGGTATAAGAGCCCATACTGTCTGCCAGCTGCAGCTCAAACCCAGTCAGAGATTTAGTGGAGTTCAGCGAGCTGAGCAGCAGGACGACATGATGAGGCCAGAGGTTTCATCAGAATACACTGAGAGATCCTGATTGGTCTAATCTAAATATTAAGATCAGTTGAACAGTTGGCAGTTCTTAATTTACACTTCAATATAGTTAAAAGCATAAATCTCATTTTATATTTGTGAAACAACCAGAATCACTTCATTTGCAGATTGGAGTTTCAGTTCTGCAAACATTTCTCAGAGGCAGAAATAATCTGATTGGTTGAGTTAAACCTCAGTGGGCGGAGCCAAAGAATCACAGTTTGTCTGGCTAAGTAACATTAGACTGAAGCTAATATTATCCTAATATTAGCCTAGCACTCTGCTACTAACTGAAAAAATACAATCTATCGTACTAAGTTATTTAGGTTAGCTAGTTAGCTAGCTGACCTTCAAGTTCAAACTAGCTATACTAGCCTACAGCTATCTAGGTTAGCTAGTTAGCTAGCTGCTGAGCTTCAACATCATGATGTCATGGTCATGAAGGAATGGAAAAAGAAGTCATTGCCATTTATATTTTTATTTATATTTTGACCAGAGTTCGTTCTTTGCCATTCAAGTTTGCCAGTTAGCTAACTTGCACTCTGAAAAGCTCTTTGGCTCCGCCCACTGAGGTTTAACTCAACCAATCAGATTATTTCTGCCTCCAGCCTACAATCTGCACTTTATTCACCAAGAACACGTACAGGAATTTGTCTTGGTGCCTATATAACAACAATATCAAACTTTTGTGTTTCTACTGTAAATTGTTGTGGAAAATTTGATTTGCAACTCAGCTTGGCCTGCATGACTTGTGGTAATGTCACCAAGCGTTTGTCTAATCTAGTATCTTTTACATTTAGGCATTTATCTGACGTTTAACTGACTGATCCAGAGCGACAGAGTGGGCGAGCAGGCAGAGGTTCAGTGTTTTGCTCAAGGACACTCGGGCAGGACGGCAGCTCGTGCCCTTCTGCTGTAGCGTGTGCAGTCAGACGCTTTTAGATCCATCGGAGGAAACGCAGTCTAAATAGTCTCGGGCAAAGTCATTACAAGCAGTTATTGAATTGAATCAAGGCATTAAAAGGAGAGTAGATGGCTGTACTAAGTAGCCTTAACTCTCCCTCACCTTCCTTAGCCTGAATGTGCCCTTCCCTTAAATAGATTTATAGGAAGCCATGCTGTGCAGCAGACCTACCTCACAGCCAAAGTCAAATGGAAAGTGAAACTGTAAAGGAAATGAAACAGCAGAAAACTCTACTACGACTATGATGCTGAGTCATGTGGTTTTGTATGAAGTCATGCCTGACAACAAAACTCTTCTTAGATGGCATTCCTTAGGATAAAACCTGATCAAATGGGGGTCTGTGGGTCTAATGCGTATCTGTTTGTGGGTCCTCGACGTGGGAAACCCTGTAACAGAGAGACTTTAATTATCGCTGTGGCTCACTGCAGCAGCAAAGACTATAAACTGTAAGATAGAGATATAAAGATATATAAGGTAGAGCAAGTTGATCGTATTGAAGACAATACACAAAACTATTGCAACAAAAAAACAACATATTAAAGATAAAGACACAGAACTCATATATTATGATATTTTGGGCCGATATTGGTGTGTACTGCATCCCATCTTTCCTGTCTCTCTCTACTGTGATGACTTAATAGACCAAAAAAAAAAAAAAAACAACCTGAAAAATTTGATTAAATCTTTTACAAAATTGGATATCAGCCAATCAGTGTTGCCAAATGCCAATATAATGGAGATGAGGATATGAATTTTATTACTCAAGAGTTTTAATGGTCAAATATATAAAGATAGTGAATATCAGCACAAAATATCAGCTAGCAGCTCCAGTCCAAAAATATTTGTATCGCCATGGGCCTTTAAAAACCCAAAAGAATCAGACCCTTAAAAAAAAAAGTCACATGTGAAAACCCATGTGAACCCAAAGCTCATGTGATTTTTGGTTTTCATATGTGAACATGAACATGTGAACTGTGCCTTTGCGTGTGAAATGAAATTCTCACAAGTGAAACAAGTGTTGTCACATGTAACGGCAGAAAAACAAACATTTGGCAAGGGCGGAAAACACTGAATTGAAATGTTCTCATCTGAAATACAAAAAACTGTCACGTGTGATGTCAGAACACAACGTGAAAAATATGATTCACATTATGAAAACCAAAAAAAAATGTCATGTGCTTTGAATTCACATGAGGGTTTTCACATGTGAAAGGGGCGGTGGGAGGGGGGGGTCAGAGGTCAAGAGCGAAACCACTTTTAGTAAAACAAAAAAAACCCACTGAAGTGTTAATTCTGCACTTCCAGGTGTGACATCATCAGGATCTGTGTGTGTCAGTACGGGACCGGAGACAGATCAAACACTCTGCTGTGCTCACGGAGTCTCTGCGGCCTCTGGTCCCACGGTGCAGCGCTCCTGGGTGGATCCACGGTGGGCGATGTGGCGTAAATAGTCTCAAGGCAAGGGCACTGCAAGGAATTGTGGGCCGTCTGACACAATGTGACACTGGGCACGTTGAAGACCCAAAGACCACGAGAAAACCTTATTAATATAGACTTTTGGCTCTGAGTCATCACACACACACACATGCTTACACACACAGACACACCAGCACACTGCACACACACACACACACACACACACACAGGCGTACAGTCACAAGAGACCATTTTTTCAAGGTTTTCTATTCTTGTGGCACATTTGGACCCTGTAACATCATAAAAACATAGACACCCTCCCCTCCCTCCACACACACACACACACACACACACACACGCTACAATCCCTGCTCTGGGGAAAAGGATATCGAATTAGGACAGGGGAATGTTTAACTTGAGAGGACCACAGTAAATTGATCCTGAAGGACACCGGGTCCTGATAGCAGCTCTGTGCTGTGAGGTGGAAAGCGGGACGGTAAATCACAATTTACATTTTACATCACAGATATTCAGCCGACGCTTTCATGCAGATCCACATGAAGCTGCTGCAACAGGAGAAAAAGATTTAATTCCTAGATCACCGCCTGAAAAAACAAACAAATATTACTATCAGTCCAAGGGAAACAACATTACATGAATACATTACTGAATTTCCCTAAAATTGTAGAAAATCTACATACTGTAAGTGCAACATTTTAATAATTTATGCAAACAAGATGGACGCCACCGCCCCTCCCCCATCCTCCAAAATACTGATTTGTAATATTGAGATATGTTATTATTCTTTTTTTTTTAATTAATGTTAATAAATGTTTGTGAGAAATGCCTTTCGTCTCATGAAATAATGAGCGGCCTGCAGGCTCCCCCCGGTAATTAATCACACGAAATAGCCTGGAGAGTGAAAAATTAAAATCATCCTTTAGTGTCACGTTTCACCTTCTGCGAGCCTTTTGTCTTCAGCTGCGGCGCGTCGTGGACGACGAAACACAGATTCAGGGGCGATCGGAAGAAGAGAGAGAGAGAGAGAGAGAGAGAGAAAGAGAAACCTTGTCTTTCATCTGACCTCGCCATCAGTCATCATGTCTTCAGTCTGTGTGCAGAACCACACATTCACCAAAACGTCTTGTCTGTTATAGACTTTTTGATTCGGTTTGGTTTGGTTCCGTTCTGGCTCTCCTCTAGTCTGGTCTAGTTTAGTCTGCCGTCTTCTATTCTTTTCTACTCATTTACACTGGCAGCCATTATAGAAGCGAGCGTTTGACGGACAGCGAGGTGCTGCAGGCGGCCAAGTTCAATGTCATCCCAAACAAGTCACAAAATATTCACAAACTGACATTACAGCACAGTAAAAATTTATATTTAATCAGCTTTGGAAACGGTTTTGAGCTGATATGAGAAATATATTTAGGTCCTGATTCGCAGAACGATGCAGGTAGAAGTCTCAACTTTTGTTTTGGCGTTGTGCGTAGACGGGTTTTCACGTCACGAGGAAACAGGACTTCGATGGCATCTTGCTTCTGTAATTCGACACATTTCCGGTTGGAACGGGATGTTGGGCGGGACGGAGCGCAGGGCGGGACGGAGCGCAGGGCGGGACGGTTCAAAACTGCTTTTACACATTATCTTCAACTGTCAGAAATCTAAGATTCTTCAAAATGTATAAATTCTGACGCCAACTCACACACTGTTGCCACTCATGTCACTTTAAAAGTTGCAGAGTTGCAGGTGGGGGCGGAGTTAAAAAAAATCTGTGATATTATTGGTTGGAGTTTTTATGTACAAAAAAAAAAAAAAGTCATTTTCCAAACAGCGGTGATCCTCTGCTGGTATAAGCAGTGAGACTTGCAGGACGGAGGCGTATGTGTGTGTGTGTGTGTGTGTGTGTGTGTGGATGGAGCAGCTTCATGTGATTATCCAGAAACCAGAGCAGGCCTGGTCCTCCTCCCTCAGACAGCAGCTCGGTGGGCAACATGAGCTCCGACGAGGAAACATGCGACTCCACTACCTTCCTCTGTTTTTCAAAGTCAATTCACAGTCAGTCAAAATTTTATGAAATGCAAAAAAACGTCCTTAACAAGTCATTTAGTCTCATATTCAGCATTCAAATCTTATTTTTCTTAAAACAAGAGAAACATTCTGCCAGTGAGGAGAGATAACTCCACTTGTTTCCAATGCAGCTTCACTTGTTTCAGGAATTATATAGAAATTAGTGTCAATATCTTGAAACAAGTCAGAATAAGAAAATGACACAAATTTCTTGATTTGCATTGGAAACAAGTGGAATTATATAACGCCATTTTTCACTTATTTTAAGAAAGTTACAATTTTAGGACTCAATAAGAGACTGAACTTGTTAAAATGGAGATTTTTTTTTGCAGTGAACACAGTGTCTCAAAATGCAAATTACACGCTCCGTGCATGAAAAGGGAGATAAATACATTTCCCCTCCATGAAAGGATTACATGGAGGAGAAACAATTGAAATAGCACAGTGGAAAGTAAAGGTGTACATTTTTTCTACTGTGAGTGATGTTTTCATTTTACAGCAAAGGTTTTTTCTTACTTAATCATGACCAAAACCTTTTCCCTGACCTTAACTAAAGTCTCTGTTGCCTTAACGTAACCGTTAGCGACCGTTTCCACGTGACGAACACATGCCGGCGTGTCCGACTCCTGCTGTTGTCACATAATCCTCTAGCGGCGGAGGCAGGTAATCCTCGTACCGCTCGCTCTCCTGCGACACGTAATCTGCCTTTCACAGTTTCTACTCAATCCACCAAACTGTGTGAGACTGAGCTGCCAGGTGTCGTCCATGTGCTGAGTGAGTTTCACGACCGTTTGGCTCTTGAAATCAGCTAAAAACCCCTCAGTATGATCTCAACATGTGGATTGACACGATGCACATTCTTTGCTTCATTTCTGAAAATCTTACTCAACAGATATGTGTTTTTTTCTTTTGACGACAAACCGTAACCCTGCAGATTCTCATTGAGTCTGCCGCAAGATCCTTCATTATTAGAGGAAAATAGAAGAAGAAATCCAAGGCACTCTCCTCTTTATAAAGTTAAAAAGCCTTTATTATTCTTGGCGCTTTAGCATGAAATAGCCAAGAATAATAAAGGCTTTTTAAGGATTTCTTCTTCTCTTTTCCTCTACATATGGACTGCTGCCCATATTTCCAGTGAGCGCCTCATTTGAACACGTCCGAAGCTCATGCAGCGTTCTTCATCTGATCAGCATCCGTCGTTATTACTTTAAACTCACCGAGAGAAACCGGCTCTTTCAGCTGTAACTCATTTTGTTATAAACAGACGCACCGCATGGTTTCTTTCTGTCCTCGAGACAGACAGAGCCAGCAAAGGGAAAGAAGAGAAAGAGAGGGGAGGCAGAGGGAAGAGAGGATGAATGAATGTACGGTATGGAAACCAGGTGACCCAGTTAGCGAGGCGGGGCCTGTGAGAAGAGGCTCAGGCTAATCTACATGCCTACAATCACACAGTATAGGTGTTTAACTGTAGCACTTAAAGAAGAAGAGAGATGAAGAGTGAGTGAGAGCAGAGAGAGGAGTCGTGTGTCTCCATCATCTGAAGCTCAGCGGTCTGTTAATCAAGACGTGCAAGAGGCAACAAGGCAGCGCTGACAAGGAAGAGCTTTTGTACTCTCTCTCTCTTTCTCCCTCTCTCCGTTTCTCCCTTCATCCCTCGCCACCCTTCCACCCCTCCGTCCCTCTGTCTCGAGGCCAAGCCACGCTGCAGCCATGCAGAGTCCAGCTAGCGTAGCCGCCGGCCATCAGCCGCAGGCGGTTTGACACTTCAGCTGTAAACACACTGACACACTGTCTGTCTGTCTGGAGACACACAGGAGCTGCTCACAGAGATGCTTAGGTTAGTTCAGGTTAGGTTAGTTTACTGTGGTTTAGCTTAGCTTAGCTTAGCTTAGCTGAGGTTAGCTTAGTTTAGCTTTGTGTAGTGTAGTGTTCAGCCTAAATACAGTTAGGTTTAGTGTAGTGTGTTTCAATGTAGTTTAAGTGTGTTAATAGTTTAGTTTAGCTTATAGGGTAGCTTAGCAGTGCTTAGCTGAGCATAATTAGCTTAGTGTATTTTAGTGTAAATAGTTTAGCTTAGCGTAGTTTAGTATAGTATGGTTTAATGCAGTTTAGCTTAGCTTAGCATAGTGTAGTGTAGTTTAGTTTAGTGTTGTGTGGTTTAATGTTGTTAAGTTTAGCTTATCTTATCTTATCGTAGTTTAGTCCAGGCTAGTACTGTTGATAAATTTAGCTTAATTTAGCTTAGCGTAGTTTAGTTTGTTTATTTTTGTTCAATTTAGGTTAGTTTAGTGGATTTTAGTTTGGTTAGTTCTTCTTCTGTTGATTCCAAACAAACCGGAAACGTAAAACGCATCACTTCCTGTGTGGCAGAGGATTTTTCCCAGGAAAGAGCCACCAGACACCGGCTGTTTACAGACAGAGGAGAAGATTTATGAACTGATGTACTGTAGGTTGCACTGTTGAGTTAGTGCAACCAGCAGTCGAGTATCAACAGTGATATTTATTCATATGAAAAGGTTGCAGAATATTTCTGCAATGCAGCATTTTCCCATCTGATGTTTTATATGTAGCAGGTGAAATATTATTATTATCGATCTCAGTGATTCCCTATTGCTGCTCCATCTTTCCCTCCTCCTGCCCCTCCCTCTCCCTCCAGATCTCATCCTTCCCTCTCTCATCCCATCCCTCCGTCCCTCTGTCTCTCTGTCATTCCTTCACTCCCCCCTCCCTCCCTCCCTCTTTCTCTCCCTCCCTCCATCCACAATTCAGTGAGTCTGCAATATATTATATATGCTCTGTTCATGAGTGGGGGAGGGGAAACAGAACAGGAGCAAAATGCAGCTGTGAGGTGTGCTTGTGTGTGTGTGTGTGTGTGTGTGTGTGTGTGTGGTGTGGGGGGACAAGGTGCGGCGGGCTGCAGAGCGTCCTTTAGTCAATAAACCGATACAGCTTCATCTTCCTAATTAGCTATTTGCTCTTAGTCAGGGGAAAACACACACATTAAATTCACATCTTCACTGCTGGTGACATGAAGAAGACAAAGCTCTGCGTGTGTGTGTGTGTGTGTGTGTGTGTGTGTGTGTGTGTGTGTTAACAGAGTTTTGTGTATCGTGTAAGCGGCTATCTTATCGTTAAGTAAAGGTTAAAGTTAGGGTTAGGGAGTGAACGGCTGTGGTTAAGGTTCTGGTAGATTTAGGGCTGAGTTAAGGTTGGACTGAGGGTTATTTAGTGGTTCTGGTTTGGTTAGGGTCGTATTTAGGGACGGAATTTAGAGGAAACACCGCTAAAGTCAGTTTACCCACTTTCTTAGGCCTAATATTCATATTTATGACATAAATTCAAAGTATACATCGTAATAATTAGCATCAAACTATAAGTTATATGAATATAGAGTCGTTTAAGGGAAAAAAACAGCATAAATGAATGATTTTCTGACAATATAACTGAATTGTGAATTAGTAAATACAGTAGTAAAGTAAATTTCTTATCATTGGATGTTATGATGATCACCGACTGGAGATCCTAGATTACCAAACTTTTTACTTTTTATTTACAAAAAAGTACATCACTGGATATACTTAAGGTTTAGTTAAGGCTGTAGAGAGTGATTTAAAAGAGTAGTTCACCCAAAAATTTCAATTCGGTCATTATCTACTCATCCTCATGCCAGTACAAAATCTGATGATTTTTTTTTCTTCATACAATTTACCAGCAGTTTTCTGGTTTTTTAAGCTTTCTTCCAAACAGTGGCAGTAAATGGAGTCCGGTCCTTTAGGCTTCAGAAGGGCAGAACATGTTTATAAGTGTCTCCATACAGCCGCAGCATAATCCAAGTCTTGCCATCGCTCTGTGAGTGGAAAAAAACAACATTTTATCAATTATTTAATGAAGTCGAGTCTTCCTCCATTGTATTCAGCTTCTGCGTTGAATTGGAGATTGAGTGAGGAGTGAGGCGGAGGGGTTTTCAGCGGTTAGTGTTGAGGCGTTGGTCAGACGTCGGTCTCATCAGTCTTTACAGACAGGAACACAGGGTTAGGGGTTTGGATTAGGGTCGTTTTTCTCTTTTTTAACCTTTAACCTCCGACCTTTAACCTTTCCTGTCCATGGCGGGGTTCAGCTGAGCGAGCCTGCTGCTCACACACACACACACACCGTCTCACTCGTCCTGCCTGGGAGCCTCGTGCCTTGCTCCGGGACACTTCAGCTGTGGTTCAGAGGGAGGAGAGTGTGATGGGTTCAGATGTTGGACCGCTCCTCTCTCCTCCGGGCGGCTGCCGCTCCTCATTTTAGGTGAAAAGATGCATGAGCCTGAACACACCGCTGGTCTGCTGTGCTGGAGACGCTCTCCCCTCTGCAGCTCAGCTGCTGTGCAACACTTCTTTCTTTCTTTCTTTCTTTCTTTCTTTCTTTCTTTTCTTTTATTTTGCACAGTTTAAAATCAAGAAAGAGAAGACAAAAAACAACAACATGTAGTGCAGAGTAAGAGGCAGGAATTATTCATGGCCTCTACCTCAGTCATAAACATTAACAACAACAACAAAAATCACAAAGTAAAGCAAAACCATAAACAAAACATGATTGTAATAACAAATAATAATGAATGTAATGATAGTAATGGAAATTAAATTTAAAAAAGGACATAAAAAGGATATAAGCAGTTATAATGTAATATATGTGAGTATGAGCATATGAATATGTGTGCAGGCGTGAATACAACAAATGAAAAAAATATACAAAAAAATACAAATTATTTGTATTATACTAGAGATTAAGGTATTTTTTTAAACGTCTACTAAGATTTTAAGGAACATGAGATTTTTTCCAGACGAGAATAAGAATTCCATAATTTGGTTTCCCGAAATCTTATTGAAAACCTTATTGCTAACTCACATTCACATAAACAGCAGAGAAATAAACTGTGAAGATACAGAAGTCTGCTTTCCATGTTTTCAGTGAGGTTTTGGCCTGGCTGAGGATCAGAGTGTTGAAGTGACTGAAACACTGAAGACACTGAAGGAAGCCTGGGAGGGTCAGTTTTATTTCTACAGTAGAAGTAGTAGGTAGTAGTAGTAGTAGTAGTAGTAGTAGCAGTAGTAGTAGTAGTAGTAGTAGTAGTAGTAGTAGTAGTAGTAGCAGTAGTAGTAGTAGTAGTAGTAGTAGCAGTAGCAGTAGCAGTAGCAGTAGCAGTAGCAGTAGTAGTAGTAGCAGTAGCAGTAGCAGTAGCAGTAGTAGTAGTAGTAGTAGTGGTAGCAGTAGTAGTAGTAGCAGTAGTAGTAGTAGTAGTAGTAGTAGTAGTAGTAGTAGTAGTAGTAGTAGTAGTTGTAGTAGCAGTAGTAGTAGTAGCAGTAGTAGTAGTAGTAGTAGTAGGTGAAGTGGTAAGCAGTAGGGATGGAGAGTCGACTCCTAAAGAGTCGATTCTCAACTCCATCATGTCGATTCTGAGAATCGATTCTTCTGATGAACAGAATCGGAGTCGACTCCTGTTGCAATTTCAACTCCAAACTCTGGAATCGAAGAAACTGTTTCATTTAAATGAATTTGTAATGAAATGATTCTGATTTGGGCCTGTCTGATCTGTGTGTGAGATAAAAAAAAAGGGGCTTTTAAAAAAAAATCTCACAACAAACAAACAAACAGTTTGTTGAGAGTTGAGGGGTTTTTCACCCAACAGTGACGATATGTTGGCATGAAGACTAACCCCCCCCCCCCCCCCCCCCACACACACACACACACACACACACACACACACACACACACACACCTACCCCGCCTGTCAGCCGCCACCCCACAAAAAGAAGGAAGATTATGTATTGATTACATGACTCATTGCATCCTGGGAAAACGGTTACATTACGTAGAGTGCTTCTGCGCGGGCCGTCTGCTCTTTCATCGCTCTCTCTCTCTCTCTCTCTTTCCTCTCTCCTCCCTCTCTCTCTGCTCATCCATCACTGCTCCTGCCCAGGAGAGCGGGGGGAGGGGGAGGGGGGGATGGGGGGGGTCTGAGGTGGTCTCTGATTATTTTCCTCTGGAATGTGCGGCTCATATAATAACAGATACAGAAGTGTTTCTCCTGGGTCTGTTTACTGGAACCTGATTCATCTCACCTCAGATCCAGGTTCCTGAATGTTTTGTGTCAAAGCCGCCGAAATAGAGTCATGTTTATTTATTTGTTGACTATTATTGATTTATGTTAAGTTTTAAGTACGTAATGGACTCCTATTGGATAGATTTTGTCCTAAGGAACCCCGTCTCAGGACATCTTTGTTGTTGGATTTGATGCAACTTTTATTTTTATTAAATTACAGGTAGGGAGATCACAGGAGGGAAAGTGAAACCTCTGATCATCACAGTCATTCCTGTAACTTTCTCACTGTTCAATCTGCACATGAAATAAAAAGTGAAATCAAATCAAAATGTATTCGCAATAGAGAGAAGTTCGTGAACAAGTCCGCCGATAACAGAAACAAGACAGTCAACGTCACAAAGAGATACAAGAACAGGAGCGGTAATGTTTGAAATGTATAAAAAGTAGTAGTATGACCAAAAAAACATGACAGGACCGCTGGAGTCCATCAGTATTCTGCAAACCGTTACAGGATACTGATGACTTGGCTAAAATTAGAGCCAGTAACAAAACCCACTAGATTTCTCAAATTCAGTAATCTGATTATGTGCAGAATAGAGCAGAATAGAATCCAAACATGATCGACATTCAGATTATTTCCAAAAAAAACATAATCTTCTGGAGAAGTGTGTGTGTGTGTGTGTGTACGATTGAAATTGTTCACCAGCTGTTGGAACGTACATCATGTTCAATCCCTTACAACAAAGTCACATGTGAAAACCCACATGTGAATTCAAAGCACGTGTGTTTTCTGGACACATGTTGGTTTTCACATGTGAACAGTTTTTTTTTTTTTTTCACATTTTCACCTGCCTGTGTGTCAATATTTGTTTCGCATGTGAAAACGTCACTTCACATGTAAAGAGACAATTCGTCACATGTTCACGTAGGAAAAGCACATGTGCTTTGAATTCACATGTGGGTTTTCACATGACTCTTTCATATGGGATAAGAGTAAAGAAGCCGGGACATTAGTGACATTACAACACAGCAGCCAGAGCTGTCCGTGGTGCTGAAGCCGCTGTCCGTGGTGCTGAAGCTGCTGTCTGTGGTGCTGAAGCTGCTGTCTGTGGTTCTGAAGCTGTTGTCCGTGGTGCTGAAGCTGCTGTCTGTGGTGCTGAAGCTGCTGTCTGTGGTTCTGAAGCTGCTGTCCGTGGTGCTGAAGCTGCTGTCTGTGGTGCTGAAGCTGCTGTCTGTGGTTCTGAAGCTGCTGTCCGTGGTGCTGAAGCTGCTGTCTGTGGTGCTGAAGCTGCCGTCTGTGGTGCTGAAGCTGCCGTCTGTGGTGCTGAAGCTGCCGTCTGTGGTGCTGAAGCTGCTGTCTGTGGTGCTGAAGCTGCCGTCCTGTGGAGGACAAGACAGCCGGTCTGTCTGGAGAACTACATTATTCATCCTAACAAGCTGTTTGAGTTTAACTTTTTTTAAATCAAAGCACTGGAATACCTGTAAAACCAGCCTGTCATGTGGGGGAGTGCTTAAAAAGACCTTGAAGTACACAAACAAACAAACAAATAAAAAATTTGCAGTTTTTGACAGAATGCAGCTCAAAACAGAAAAGAAGAAGAGCGACATATTGTGTGAAAAGATGACTCAAAAGCTCATGAACATGTGAACCTGTGATTTAAAGCAGTGGTTCTCAATGTGGGGTCCAGGGGACCACCAGGGGTCCTTGAGGGGGTTCCAGGGGGTCCACCAGCAAACTGATGAATTGTTAAACTTGTTAAACTTCACCATTATTTCATTTACAAGAAGTTATCAGAGAATAATCAGAGACTGTAGTAGAATGACTGTTTTGATCATAGTTTCTCTGTTTCTCCGTCATGGAATTCTGGACAAAATCATATCTGACAATAAAAATATTCTCAGATTTGGGTCCGAGAGACAAAATCTCATCAAATGGGGGTCTAATGTGGACTAAATTAGGGTCCTTGATATGAAAAAGTAGACGGATGTTAGAACACAGTCAGGTTTAGGGAAATGTTTCTTGCTTTTGTGTGGAGAAGTGCTGCAGAAGTGACTGAAAGTCGTTGGATTTGATTGAATATTGTCTGTATGAACCTGTGTGACAAGTAGAAAACATGCTCATCCCCCCTCCATCCCTCCATCCCTCCATCCACCCTGCCTCCTCTCGTCTCTTCCCTCCTCCCTCTCCTCCTCCTCCTCCTCTTCCCCTCCTTCCACCCATCCTGCCTCCTTCCCTTCTACCAGCCCTTACTCTCTCCTCCTCCCTCCTTTTTGCCTCCTCTCTCCCGTTAAACTCTCATCCACCTCTTCTCCCCTTACCTCCTTTTCTCCTCCTCCTCTCCTTCCCCCACTCCCTCCATCCTCCCTTCCTCCTCCCCTCTCTTCCTTCCCTTCTCTCCAACCCTGCCTCTCTCCTCCTCCTCCCTCCTTCCTCTCTCCTCCTTCTCCTTCCTTTTCTCCTCCTCTTCCCCTCCTTCCATCCACTGTTCCTCCTCTCTTCCTTCCCTTCTCTCCAACCCCTCCTCTCTCCTCCCTCCTCTTCACCTCCTCTCTTCCTCCTTCCCCTGCTCCCTCCATCCACCCTGCCTCCTCCCTCTCTCCTCCTCCCTCCTCTTCTCCTCTTCCTCCTCCTCTTCCCCTCCTTCCATCCACCCTTCCTCCTTCCCTTCAACCCAACCCTTCCTCTCCTCTTGTCTCCTAACTCCTCCCTCCTCCTCTTCACCTCCTCTCTCCCTCCTTCTCCCGCTCCCTCCATCCACCCTGCCTCCTCCCTCCTTCCCCTCTCCTGTCTCCTCCCTCCTCTTCACCTCTTCACCTCTTCTCTCCCCATCAAATGTTAATCCGCCTCTTTCTCTCCTCTCCCTTTATCCGCCCTTCTCTTCCTTCCTTGCTCTGCCATCGCCTCCTTTTTTCTCCTCCTTTTCACCTCCTCTCTCCCATCAACCCCTGCTCCACCCCTCTACCCCTCCCCCATCCATTACCAGGCCCCATAAAAGTCCCTTCTTTCCCCTCTCTTTCTCTCTCTCTCTCTTCATTTCATCCATTTGTCCCTCTGGCGTCTCGCACAACGGAGAACAAGAAGTCTAGAGCCGCCGTCCGACGATTTATTTATAGCCTGGCAGAGAGAGAGAAAGAGAGAGCGCGATAGAAAGAAAAGAAAGAGAGAAATAAAGACGGACAGGGGGTGAACAAGACGAGAGAGACGTGACGTGTGTGTGTGTGTGTGTGTGTGTGTGTGTGTGTGTGTGTGTGTGTGTGGCTGTCAGGGCGTTCAGGGTTCATCGTTTGACGCCGCCTGTCTCTCTGCGTGACTCTGGCCTCTTCTCTCTATCTGCTCCGTTTCTACACTCTTCCTGCTGCAAATATCTTCGTTTCTTCACCTCTCTTTCTCTCTCTCTCTCTCTCTCTCTCTCTCTCTCTCTCACACGCAGCAAATAACACATTTTTCCACCCTCGTCAATCAAAGGCGACAGTGTGTTTTGCGGTTCGGGTTTTGGTCAGACTCGTGGTTTGGAGGTTTTCTGACCAGCGCAGCGTAGATCTGTAATGTAATGAAGAGTCTGGTTCCTAAATGAGATTTCTCCACCAAGTGAGAAAAACAAATTAGAGACTCTTACAAAATGATTGACAGCTGAGAATGAAAACAAATGATGGCGCTCTTTTAAAGGTTCGTACTCGAAGGTCCCATCGGTTTTCAGATCTACTCTGGCTCAGGATGAGAATGTGTTGTTTTGTAAATAAATGTAGTTTAGCTAAAATAATGGATTCATAATGTACTAGTCATAGGATTGTCAATTACATCTGCTGATATCCTATATGTAAAATATGATTGTAGGTATGTGAACATTTGTATATGAGGAAGGGCGAGTTTGAGGGTGTACATGCCTGGTTATGTGTACAATTATGCTACGTTATGCTATAGGTTATGCTAATATGTGTATGAATAGATAAACTTCCACGATCGCAGATAAGTAACACCTGTATTGTATGTATGGAAAAAAAGTTGGTCACAAAAAATAATGAATTCATGAAATGAATTTGGGGAGCGAATCAACTCCAGTGACGCGTTTACTGGAATTAGAGTGAAACTTTCGGTAAAAAAGAATGGATTTTTAAAAACACAAACGGAATAACTTTGTCTACATTAACCATCTTTGATCACAGCATGAGAGGAAAAATTGAATTGTTGAAGTTACGTTTCCTGGGTTGACAAGATGAAAACCCTCTCACTGGATCCTCTGCAGATGAACATTTATATCTCCATTTTTTTCCAAAATGGAGATATAAATGTTCCCATGAAACGACATCTTTACTTCCTTCGGTTTGACGTTATTTCCTGTCGGGACAGGATGTTGGGGGGCGGGACATAACGCAGGGAGGGATCGTTCAAAAGTCTAAACCAATGGGAGCTCAGTCAGGGAGAGAAAGGCAGTTTGATTGGATGGGAGGGGTGCAGAGGGGCGGGACTGTTAAAAAATCTGTGATGTTTTATTGGTTGGAGTTTATATTTACACCTCCTGGTACACGATGATGTCACTATTAAAGATACACTGTTTTCTAGGAAGTAAAAGGAATGGGAGTTCATTTCATCGGGACTTTAAGATTTAATTTGAAACACAATTTCTTAATCCAAATCTTATTCAAAAGACTAAGACACCCACACAAATAGTAACTTAAGGATTTTGAGGCCTAAACTGGATTCTGTATTCGTCTCCTCTCAAACTCAGTTTCCAGCAGCAGCAGCAGACTGGTTTCATTGGTTTTCCCAGTTCTGAATCTGTGTGGCTGTGTGAATGTGATGCTGGTTAAAAAAACAAAAACAGCATCTGTCTGTTTAAAGATTAAGAGCCTGAAGGTGAAAGAGTCTGCTGGACAGAGAGGAGAGGAGGGGAGGAGAGGAGAGGGGAGAGGAGGGGAGGAGAGGAGAGGAGGGGAGAGGAGGAGAGGAGAGGAGGGGAGCAGGGGAGAGGAGAGGAGGGGAGAGGAGAGGAGGAGGGGAGAGGAGAGGAGAGGAGGGGAGGGAGGAGAGGAGGGGAGAGGAGAGGAGAAGAGGAAGAGAGAGGAGGAGAGGAGAGGAGGGGAAAGGCGAGGAGAGGAGAGAGGGAGAGAGGAGAGGAGAGGAGGGGAGGAGAGGAGAGGAAACAAGGAGAGGAGAAAAGAGGAGAGGAGGGGAGGAGGGGAGAGGAGGGGAGGAGAGGAGGAAGTGAGCAGCGACGCCTCTGACAGCACAGATGGACGCTGGGTAGAGCCAGAGATCCCAGAGGATTGTGGGTAACACAGCTCATTGCTGGCAGGATTAATTTTTTTTGCATATGCACACACCCACACACACACACACACACACCCACACACCCACACACACACACACACACACACATACACACACACACAGACCACAGATACATGCAGACACGCGAACACAGGAATACACATAAATACAGTGTATGTACCCATGCATGCACACACACACACACACACACACACACACACACACACACACACACACACACACACACACGCTCCTGGCATCAGGGCGCACTCTGACACCTGAGGTCAGCCATCCTGATATAAGTCTGCATGACAGGAGGAGAGGAGAGGAGAGGAGAGGAGAGAGAGAGAGAGAGGAGAGAGAGAGGAGAGGAGAGGAGAGGAGAGGAGAGGAGAGGAGAGGAGAGGAGAGGAGAGGAGAGGAGAGGAGAGAGAGAGAGAGAGGAGAGAGAGAGGAGAGGAGAGGAGAGGAGAGGAGAGAGAGAGAGAGAGGAGAGAGAGAGGAGAGGAGAGGAGAGGAGAGGAGAGAGAGGAGAGGAGAGGAGAGAGAGAGGAGAGGAGAGGAGAGGAGAGGAGAGGAGAGGAGAGCAGAGGAGAGGGAAGGAAAGGAGGAAAGGAATGCAGAAAAGAAGAAAGGAAGAGAGGAGAAGACAGGGCATCGAATGAATGGAAAGAAGAGGAGGAAGAGAAAGAGGAAATGGAGGGGGAGAAAAGGAGGGGAGAGGAGGGAAAAGGAAAGGAGAGAACTGGAGAGGAAATTAAAAGATAGGAAAGGGGGGGAAGGAAATGGGAGAAAAGAGGAAAGGAAACTAAACGAAAGGAAAGGAAAATGAAGGAAAGGGGGGAAGAAAGGAAAGGAGAAAAGAGGAAAGGAAGAGAGGAGAAGACAGGACATCAAAGGAACAGAAGGGAGAGAATGGAGAGGGAAAGAAATGAAAGGGGAAAGGAAAGGAAAAGAGGGGAGAGGAGAGGAAAGGAAATCAAAAAATGAATGGGGGAGGGGTGGATGGATGGATGGATGATGGATGGATGGATGATGGATGGAGGGATGATGGAGGGGTTAAAGCGTTGTGGGTGCAGGTGCTAACAGCTGGTACACTCTAGAAAAATTACATTAAAATAACAAATCCCTTTTTTTTTTTAGAAGAGCTTTTACCTGAATTTCATCGGCAGATATTTCCACATCAGTGATTTTACCCTCAGAAACAGTTTGAAACGTCTCCTGATGACTCAGAACTCTGATATAAATCTAATATATAATAATCTAGTTTATTTTATTTTTAATTTAATTTTGGTTATTCAATATTTATTTTTATTTTATTTGAACATGTATTTTTTAGAGTGCAGCAGCAGCAGCGGCAGTGTCTCTTTTCTTCTCTCTCCCCTCCCCCATCCTGTAAGTACTGCTCTCTCTCTCTCTCTCTCTCTCTCTCTCTCTCTCTCTATCTCTCCTTTTCCATCTCCCTCGCCGCCCATCCCCCTCTCACTACTCTCTCTCCTCATCTTTTCCTCCTCGGTCCCCTCCCCCTCCCATCGACCATCTCTCTCTCTCTCTCTCTCTCTCTCTCTCTCTCCTGATCTCTCAAAATCAGTCTCTCGCTCCGTCTCTTCATCTCTCGTCTTCCCCTCCCTCTTTTTCTTCATCTCTCTCTCTCATCCTCTCCGTCTTCCCCTTTCCCTCCATCTTCCTCTTTATCTCTCTTTCTCTGTATCTATCTCCATTTCTTTCTCCATGTCTCTCTTCTTTTCTCTCTCCATTTCTATCTCTCTCTCTCCTCATCTCTCAAAATCAATCTCTCGCTCTGTCTCTTCATCTCTCGTCTTCCCTCCCTCTTTTTCTTCATCTCTCTCTCACATCCTCTCCGTCTTCCCCTTTCCCTCCATCTTCCTCTTTATCTCTCTTTCTCTGTATCTATCTCCATTTCTTTCTCCATGTCTCTCTTCCTTTCTCTCTCCATTTCTATCTCTCTCTCTCCTCATCTCTCAAAATCAGTCTCTCGCTCCGTCTCTTCATCTCTCGTCTTCCCCTCCCTCTTTTTCTTCATCTCTCTCTCTCATCCTCTCCGTCTTCCCCTTTCCCTCCATCTTCCTCTTTATCTCTCTTTCTCTGTATCTATCTCCATTTCTTTCTCCATGTCTCTCTTCTTTTCTCTCTCCATTTCTATCTCTCTCTCTCCTCATCTCTCAAAATCAGTCTCTCGCTCCGTCTCTTCATCTCTCGTCTTCCCCTCCCTCTTTTTCTTCATCTCTCTCTCACATCCTCTCCGTCTTCCCCTTTCCCTCCATCTTCCTCTTTATCTCTCTTGCTCTGTATCTATCTCCATTTCTTTCTCCATGTCTCTCTTCCTTTCTCTCTCCATTTCTATCTCTCTCTCTCCTCATCTCTCAAAATCAGTCTCTCGCTCCGTCTCTTCATCTCTCGTCTTCCCCTCCCTCTTTTTCTTCATCTCTCTCTCTCATCCTCTCCGTCTTCCCCTTTCCCTCCATCTTCCTCTTTATCTCTCTTTCTCTGTATCTATCTCCATTTCTTTCTCCATGTCTCTCTTCTTTTCTCTCTCCATTTCTATCTCTCTCTCTCCTCATCTCTCAAAATCAGTCTCTCGCTCTCCGTCTCTTCATCTCTCGTCTTCCCCTCCCTCTTTTTCTTCATCTGTCTCTCACATCCTCTCCGTCTTCCCCTTTCCCTCCATCTTCCTCTTTATCTCTCTTTCTCTGTATCTATCTCCATTTCTTTCTCCATGTCTCTCTTCTTTTCTCTCTCCATTTCTATCTCTCTCTCTCCTCATCTCTCAAAATCAGTCTCTCGCTCCGTCTCTTCATCTCTCGTCTTCCCCTCCCTCTTTTTCTTCATCTCTCTCTCTCATCCTCTCCGTCTTCCCCTTTCCCTCCATCTTCCTCTTTATCTCTCTTTCTCTGTATCTATCTCCATTTCTTTTTCCATGTCTCTCTTCCTTTCTCTTTCCATTTCTATCTCTCTCTCTCTCCTCATCACGCTCTCTTTTTTCTCTGTATACGTGTGTGTGTGTGTGTGTGTGTGTGTGTGTGTGTGTGTGCGCTGTGGGGCAGCCAGTGTGCAGTCAGTCATATTAATCAGATTAATATGGCTATAAACACACGCATGTACACATATGTGTCTCTCTCTCATTAAGCGTCCAGCAGCTTACAGCCTCTCTCTCTCCAGGTTTCTCCATCCAAACCTTTTTATTTAAACCCTTTCTCACACTCAGAAACATAAAGCTCGCTTATCCTGTTATAAAAAACATCATGTGTTCTGATTACAGAGACTTTGAGGGGAAAATGAGAGGATTACTTCCAGGAATTTGTATTTTTATTACATCGGATTTAATGCTCAACACCATTTCGACACTGAGACACTTTTTAATAGCTTCATACTGCTTATCTTCATAGTTTTTTTATGTGTATATATTGCCTTATATCTTTTCTGCACTTTTTGTTTTACCTTATTACCTTCCCTGTACTCTTCTGCCATTGTATTGTACATTATATATTCATATAGTGGCAGCTGTTCTACGTCTTTATGAATTGAGGCACAGGAGAAAATTTGTGTTTGTTTACGTCTTAAATATGGAAAAGTAATCTGAAAGTAATCTCGAAACAATCGGATTACATTTCTGATCACAGTTTTGATGCGTGAGGAGAAAGTTCAACCCAGCTGAACTTTTTCTGGACCGTCCGTTCGGCCAATCAGAGGCCTTCCTGCGGCCCGACCAGAACAAAGATCACACAGAGGAAGCCTGGTGGGACGTTGGGATGACTGCAGGTTTTCCAGCTCAGTTTCTTATTGAGTTTTGTGCTGTAGAGTCTGTTTCTTCTTCTGTTGTTCTGCCTCGCCGCCATGTTGACGCTCACAACACACCAACACACACACATCTGTCAGCAGTAAGTCTGTCTTTCTGATTGGCCGTCGTCTTGCTAAAGGAGGAGGAGTTTCCCAGGGATTTGACCCCACTAGGGTTCGACCGATATGGGCTTTTGAAGGCCGATATTTTTAGACTAAAGTCACCAATAGATGATATTTTGTGTCTTCAAAATTTGACAATTTTCATGGCAAAAAATTACAAATATTCAGTGTTTCCTCCAGAATTTTCTTCTTCTCAGGGTGGAAAAGCCTCTGAAACCCTCTGATGCATTCAGAGCATCATGGGACACTAAAACGCTCCACTGAAACCCAGACTAATATAATAACAATAAACTTTATTTATATTGCGCTTTTCGAAACAAGCTTATAAACTGCTTTGCAATACAAGAGAAGAGATTCAGCATAGGCAAGAACCAAGTAAAACATGAATAAAAGAATAATAAAAAGAGTAAAACACAGAATAAAACAGCATGAAAAGACCTTAAGATAGAAGAATGTTTTGAGCATTGATTTAAAAGAAGACACGGTTTATGTCTATTAATAATATACATATTCAGTCATTGTCCAATCAGAATGTAGCAGTGCAGTCAGTTCAGGTGTGAAACTGATCAATTCGACAGTAAATATGTAATCAATCAAAATATGTTCTCATCCGTCATGTCGGAGCTGGGCGGCACTGATTTCGTTTTCCAATATCTGCAAACGCTTCTGTATTCTGTCAGACTGTACTGGCTGCTGTGTGTGTGTGTGTGTGTGTGTGTGTGTGTGTGTGCGTGTGTGTGTGTGTGTGTGTGTGTGTGGTAACCTGAGCGCCTGCTTGCTTCAGAACAGAAAGCTTTTACCATGATGGATGTTTTACTGGCTGCTGTCTCTTTAACCAGAGCTTACACACTGTGTGGAGGAGGTGCTGATCAATGTGTGTGTGTGTGTGTGTGTGTGTGTGTGTGTGTGAAATCCATGCCTCTTTACGTACAGCGCTGTGTTTAATGCATACAGGGAGAATGAAAACACGCTACACAGGCTCACACACACTCTGAATTCATGGGCCTGCACACACACCACACACACACACACACACACACACACACACACACGCACTACACAGTGCTAAAGGGTGATATATGTAGACATGTTAACTGCAGGACCAATGTCGTGTCCTTTAGCTGAAAGGGAAGACGCACAATTACCTCCTCGTGCGTACTGAGTATCCTTCCTCCTGACCCCCCCATCCCCCCTCCACACACACACACACACACACACACACACACACACACACACACACACCACACACACACTTCTCTCCATGTTAACATGCACCGTTTGATGGATGCTTTTAAGCAAAGTGCCTCACAGCAACATGAGTGTGTGTACAGAGTTTTAGTGGGAATTGAACCCTCAACCCTGGTAATGTCAGTGCCTTGCTCCACCCATAGAGCCTCTTCCTCCTCCTCCTCCTCCTCCTCCTCCTCCCCTCTCTTTCCTCTTCCTCCTCCTCCTCCTCCCTCTCTTCCTCTTCCCCCCTCCTCCCTCTCTTCCTCCTCCTCCTCCCTCTCTTCCTCTTCTCCTCCTCCCTCCCTCTTCCTCCTCCTCCTCCTCCCTCCTCCCTCTTCCTTCCTCCTCCCTTCACCTCCTCCCTGCCTCTTCTCTCTTTCTTCCTCCTATTCTTCATTGTTTTCTTCTTGTGCTCCATCTCTCATTACTTTTTCATCTTCCCTCCTCTTCCCCGCCCTTCTTCTTCCTCTCTCTTTATCCCCTTCTTTCCATCCACTCCTCCTCCTCCTCCTCCTCCTCCTCCTCCTCCTCCTCCTCTCTTCTAGTGGAACAACCTCTTCTTCCTCTTCAGTTGTAGAATAAAACGGAGCAGCGTCTGACTGGGTTGCCAGCTGGATATCTCTTCCTCTTCATCCTACTCTCCTCCTCTCATCTCCCTACTCTCCATCTTTCTTTCTTTCCCTCGATTTCCCCGCCTCTTTTCCCTGCTTCCTTTCCCCGCATCTTCCTCTTCCTCCTCATCCATCTCTAACTCCTCCTGATCTCCTCCTCTTCATCCTCCTCCCCCTCTTCTCCCTCCTCCTCCTCCTCTTCTCCCCTCCTCCCCCTCCTCCTCCTCTCCCTCCTCCTCTTCCTCCTCCTCCTCCTCCTCCCCCTCCCTCCTCCTCCTCCTCCCCCTCTTCCCCCCTCCTCCTCCCCCCTCTGCTCCCTCCTCTTCCTCCCCCTCCTCCTCCTCCTCCTCCTCCCCCTCTTCCCCCTCCTCCTCCCCCTCTGCTCCCTCCTCCTCCTCCTCCCCTCCTCCTCCTCCTCTTCTCCCCCTCCTCCTCCTCCTCCTCTCCCTCCCCCTCCTCCTCCTCTTCTCCCTCCTCCCCCTCCTCCTCCTCCTCCTCCTCTCCCTCCTCCTCCTCCTCCTCCTCCTCCTCCTCCATCTAAATCAGTCTCTGTGTCTTGGATGAGGGAGTGTAGCAGAGAGTGTCTGGTTGAACCTCCAGCTCAGCCTCAGCTGTTATATCACACAGATATTAGTGAAAGCTCTCCTGTTAGACAGATAGATGTGAGGAGAAGCAGCAAAAACCCACAAGAGAAATAAAAAACCTCCTAACTCCGGTCTTTGTGATTTTCATCTTGAGAAAAGAATAAGAAAGGAGCGCTTCTTGGATCAGAGGCAGTGGAGGACTTCATGCCTTCACTTCTTCATACGTCGTATCCCTTTTTTTTATGTATTGGTGATTTTCATGTTTTCACTTCAGTTGAAGGATCGCATGCTGGATCAACTCTAAACTGCATGGTGGTCGAGCTGAGAAAAGGTTTTTTTTTCTTACAGAGACTTTCACTGGACAGCAGCGATAGATCTGTTACAGCTGATGTGTGTGCAGCATTTTAACTTCAGTAGGTCTCCTGCTGGGTTTCTATCCGAACAGCTAGTTAATTGGATTCACCTGGCAACCGAGGTCTGAAACACGGTGCGTTCGGGTGCAGCTGGGAAAGTCCGACATCCGGGAAATCGGCTTCTAAATAGTGTTGCATTCATGTGCTGTTTTGTCAAAAAATGAACTTCATTCAGATAAATGTGAGGTTAGTTTGACAACAACAAGATGCATGTGTGTGTGTTTTCTTACTGTTGACTCTATTTTTTCGCCTTATTGAGAAGGTTAAAGGTCAACATTGCATCATAACTCGGAAACTCAGGTAGCAACTTCATCATCCGACTTTGGAGGGGAAATGTCCAAGTAGGAAATTCGTTTTTCCGATACAGCTGATAGCACATGAATGCACCATCAGTCTTGAATGAGAACAAGCAGGCTGTGAGTCCTGAGGAGCTGCAACCACTACTCCCCAACACTGCTTCTGTGTGTGTGTGTGTGTGTGTGTGTGTGTGTGTGTGTGTGTGTGTGTGTGTGTGTGTGTGTGTGCGTGCATAAACGAGTCCCCCCCTTCATGCTACATGGGTCCGGTCAGCTCATGTTTACAGCAGCAAAACAGCTCAGCCAATTAGCAGCCGGAGGAGCCGTGAGTTTAGATCCTCATTTCAGATCGCCGGCTTCGCCTTTGAAACGCTCGGCAGCGTGAAATCCTGCTGCGCCGCGAAACCGGGTCACACGCCGGCCTATTGTGCACAAACAGACGCGGCACAATGACTCGATTACTGTACGCGTCCAGGGTGAGGGGTTCAAGTCCCGCTGCGGCTCGGGGGGCGAGGATATATCCAGAGTTAGGGGTTCAGACAGTTCATACTGACCTTCAGAAGCGGGTTCTTTTCTCCCACTTTCAGCTCTTTGGAACTTCCAATCCAGATCAATTATTCATTAAAAGTTCTTCCACTGCCTTGAAATCCTGTCAATTAGGAAGGAAGGTCGCAGGTTTGATCCCCATGACAGGCGAGTGATGGAGTGTCACTGACCTTTGACCTCTCACTCCTGGGAGAGTGCTGCGTGTGTGTGTGTGTGTGTGTGTGTTAAAGGATATGTGATGTGACGAATTCCTAATTATACTGTGTTTAATATGGGTAGTGATAGTGTGCTGAATTAGGTAGATAATAGATAGATAGATAAATAGATGGATAGATAGATAGATCGATCGATGATAGATAGATAGATCGATGGATAGATAGATATAGATAGATATAGATGGATAGATAGATAGATAGAGAGATAGATAGATCGATCGATGATAGATAGATCGATGGATAGATAGATATAGATAGATATAGATGGATAGATAGATAGATAGAGAGATAGAGAGATAGATAGATGGATAGATAGATATAGATAGATAGATAGATAGATAGAGAGATAGAGAGATGGATAGATAGATAGATAGATAGATAGATAGATAGATAGATAGATAAATAGATAGATAGATAGATAGATAGATGGATAGATAAATAGATAGATAGATAGATAGATAGATAGTAGGGTTCGAGTGATATGGCTTTTTGAAGGCCAATACTGATATTTTTGGATTGAAGCTGCTGAAACTTTTGACCCTTTTGATTATAAATTCGACCATTTTCATGCTGGAAATTCCCAAAAAATTGCAACTACTCAGAATTTCCCTGAGCAGCATCATGAGAGAGCATCATGGGACATTAAAACTCTCCACTGAAACCAGACTGGTGAAATTCATAGAAAAATCCCCCTGAAACATATCAGCAAACTGATGAATATCAATCTGACTTCAGTATCGTAAGAGATAGATTCTGTTGTGTTGTGTTGTGGGTCGTGTCCTAGAGTCTGATCCAGGTGGAGAAGCTCTCTCTCTCTCTCTGTGTCTCTCTCTCTCTCTCTCCCTCTCTCTCTCTCTCTCTCTCTCTGTGTCTCTCCCTCTCTCTCCCTCTCTCTCGGTCTCTCTCTCTCTCTCTCTCTCTCTCTCTCTCCTCTCACGGCAGATTTCCCAGGAGAACACAACGAAGCCTTCAGAGACCCCCTGTCTGCACATTCACACTCTCTCTCTCTCTCTCTCTCTCTCTCTCACACACACACACACACACACACACACACACACACACACACACACTGATGGTCTGTGCCTGCTGGATCCAACTCAGTCTGTTTTATATTTTACATTTTAGCTGTTTACACTGCAAAAAAATGACAAGCTGTCCAGTGATTTTCTCTTGTCTCCAGACCTATCAGCTTATTTCATGATATTTTTAGTCAAATCATCTCTCTGCACTGGCCGATAATCTTTCTGGTTTCAATAAATTTCACTTGCTTCATGCCAACGTGACTTATTTCAAGAAATCATCATAAAACAATGAAGAAAATCTGGAAACAAGAAAAGATTTGAAAATTTCACAATTTAAATTTGTCAGTAAATGTCCTGAAATAAGTTACATTCTCCTGAAAAAAAGTCACATTTGTTGAAAATTATCTACATTTATGTGTATTTATATGTATGTGTATTTATTTATATATTATGTAATTTATGTAAAATGACCTAAAACAAGCTTGATAAGTCTGGATACAAGATATAAATTAACAAGTCTGTCAGTTTTTGCAGTGTAAGCCGATATTCTTTACTGGAGCGCAACAGCTTCAAATCCTCCGTCACCCACGCTACAAGCAGCCAATAGGAGCGAGGTCAAGGGTCAGAGGTCACATGACCAATATCCCCCTGTCTCTAGAGTCATTCTGGGTGACAGAGCAGCGATGGGGAAGAAACAAGAGGCAGAGAGAAAAGGTAGAAAAGAAGAAGATGGGGGGGGGGGGAAGATAGAGGAGAAGTTCAGACGGTGTTTTTGTGTTTCATTACTCAAATCAGTTCCAGTGAATCGTGATCTTGGCGCTGCAGTTTTCCCACACGGAGACGCTCTGGAAAAGCATTCAGCTCTCTGAAAACGCTTCGTGTCTCAGACAGAAAACAAACTGCGCTGCTTTTTAAAAGAAGAGCAGCAACTTAAGTCTTCGGCTGACAAATTAACGAGCTCTTTCACACCCCGGATCCTCTGTGATCTGCAGATACTGACTGATCGACGCCCGACATATGAACTCATCACTGCCAGCGGTTCCTGACATTATTAGTTTGCCGTTGTATTTTTTTTTAATTTATTTATTTATTTTTCTTCCTTGCTGTGAAGAGAAGAAGTGGAGCGACCCAGTTACAGCCGTGTTATTTTTTTGCCCGAGGGAATTAGGAATAACAGCCATCTGCAGGCCGGCCTGCTGCAGCCATCAGCTAACCTACAGACACACACACACACACACACACACACCTCCATGCAGACACACACACCCAACACACACACCTCCCAGACACACACACACACACACCTAACCAGACGAACATGTGGAGTTTACATCTTCTGTGCATTTTGTCCCACTGTGACAGTCCTGTGTTGTGAAAGTGTCAGCTGGCATTAAACAGACAGGCCATTTATTAAATATCGGAGTAAATATAGTAAATATAAGTCGTTCACCTCTGATATGATGCAGGTTCAGGCTGGAAAACCTTTTCTGTGTAGATTTTATTCATTTAATAGTTCAGTAATGTTCTTTTTTCTTCTTTCTAACATGGCTAATATTTTCAGCAATATTAAACAGCCAGTTGTATGTTAAATGAGCAATAATTTTGTCAGAACAGCTGTTAAATTGATCAAACTATAATCAATATCTCACTTTGGACTTCATTTCCTGGCTCATCTGCGGCGTAGACGCAGAAATAGAAGAGATAGAACGGTCATCCCCATTCAAATCAATGAAATCCATTGATGAACAGCGGAATGAGCTTTCTATCTATTCTATTTCTGTTTTTTGTAAGTTAATTCTTCATTTAAAGGCAGTAAAGTTTCTCTGCCACTGAACAGGTGTGGTGGGTCTCTGCCTTAAAGAGCTGCTGACACTAAAATCATTTCATCAGTCTGGTTTCAGTGGAGAGTTTTAGTGTCCCATGATGCTCTGAATGCTGTTTCAGAGGCTTTTCACCCCAAAAAGAAGAAAAAATGGGGGGGAAACACTGAATACTTGTCATTTTTTGCCATGAAAATTGTCAAATTTTAGAGATATTGAACATGGTGACTGATATCGGCCTTCAGAAACGCTTATCGGTCAAATAGAGAACTTAGATATTGATGGCACAAAATATCAATATTGGTGTTGGCCTTTATCTACTCAAACCCCAGAATCAGCACCAATTAACCAGCTTAAAATCCTTGTACCCATTTCACTTAAACATGATTCTGCTTCTGATGCATTTTTGTCATTTCACTGACGCTCTTATCTAGGGAGACTAACATGGAATAAGCTTTAAATTCCTAGATCACCAGTATTACAAGCATCCAGTAGTAAGGAGTGTGAGGGTCAGGAGTGTGCAGGAAGACAGGTGGTGTGAGAAAGTCGACAGCGTCCCGTTTGCAGATGTGTGTTTTCCTGATGGCGGCGGGGGGAGGATGGGGGGGGGTTGGGGGGGGCGTCCCGGTGTCGATGTCAGCGGCAGATAGCGGAGCGGAGGAGGCCCTTTTGTTGCGTCTTATCTGCTCCGACCAGACGCGTTCACCGCCATTGTGCCGCGGTGAAGGCCTGTGTCCCATTACAAACACACAGAGCTGCATCTGCATCGCCGGGGTGATCTGCCAGGTTAGAGGAGGGGCGTGTGGCGGCGGGGCGGCGGGGCGGCGGGGCGGCGGGGCGAGTCCCACGCTGGGAGAGTCTGGGGGGGGAAACGGAGTGATGAACGCTTTATTCCTCCTTCAGCAGATACAGTGGAGACCAACTGGTTAAACATAGGCTACTGTCCTCTTTTAAAATGTAAATATATGATTATGCTATGCTATGATTAGCGCTGTGACTCACTGCTCGATAGTCATCTCTATATCACATTATCACAGTGAAGTCTTCTAACTCGTATCTCAGTTAAATCTTGAAGCCTTTCCTGCCGTCTCTCACATGTTAAAGATGTAAAGATGTCTGAAAACTCAGAGACTCCACAAGCGCTTCACTCCTTTCATGTAGCGCTGCACACGTAATCAAGAAATGTTGATATTTTTGGGAAAACCGCTTCCTCTTGTTGGTGGTTTTTAATAAAGTCGTCTCCAACTTTGCTGCTAACCTTAACCCTTAACCTTAACGTTAGCTTCTGTAACTGCCAAGCTACAACTGAGCTAGCTAAAACTGTCTCTACTGCCAAATGTTTAGCTAGCCGCTAGCTAGCATAATGAGTTCGCCTATGTTTTGAAGGACAGATTTAAGATCACTCTCATTTAGATTTACATTAATTAACTCCCTAATTCATGTGAAATCCCCTTAAAATGAGTTAAGTGAGTTATTAATGAAGGAGAACTCATCAAAACCTCCTTAAACTCCCCTTAATGTTTGACTGCTTACTTTCTAATTTAATGTAAAGTTCAGGGAGACAGGAACTTACCATTAATAAGTAATTAATAATCCTGTTAATCTGCATAAAAGGCATAAAAAATCCCTTAATTTCTAGTGTCTCCATTTAATGGACATTTAATGTTTATTTAATGAGAAATGAAGGACATTTCAGGGGTAAAATTAAGGGGTTTGGTTTCGTATGCCTTTAGTATTATTATTAGTATTATTAGTATTGTCTTACATGACTGTGGTTGGCAAGCAGCACACACACACACACACACACAAATTAACACACACTTTATACAAACCTAGTTTAATAATGTGGAGTGTTTGTTTTTACCTGCTTGGAGCACCAGATGGGCGGGGTTCACCGCGTCAGGTAGAGTCAAGCCTGACATGCATACACACACATGGTCATATCCGCCATGTCCTCTCTCTCTCTCTCTGTGTGTGTGTGTGTGTGTGTGTGTGTGTGTATGTGTGTGTATGTGTTGTAGGCTGGTGGAATGTTTTGGCCCTTGGCCTCGGGCAGCGTGTCCGAGGTGAGCGTCAGGGCTGCAGGCATGGAGCGAGCTGGCATCGCCTCCATCTCTCTCTCTGTCTCTCTCTCTCTCTCTCTCTCTCTCTCTCTCTCACCCACACACACACACACACACACACACAGTCACAGTCAGGCCGTTGGCAGGCAGGACAGGAGGCTGCCGTGGGTCTCTATGGGAGACACCGGATCCAGGTGGAGAGACCTGAGCAGGACAGAGAGGACAGAGAGAGGAGGGGGGGAGGGGAGAGGGAGAGAGAGAGAGAGAGAGGAGAAAGGGAGAGAAAGAGGAGGGAGGAGAGAGAGGAGGGAGGAGGGGGGAGGGAGAGAGAGAGAGAGGAGAAAGGGAGGGAAAGAGGAGGGAGGAGAGAGAGGACGGAGAAAAATGAGAGGAGGGAAGGCAAGAATCAGGAAGGGGAGGAGCACTGAATCAGAGAAAGGAGAGAGAGAGAGAGAGAGAGAGAGAGAGAGAGAGAGGGTTTCTGATTTTAAGTTGATGCTTAAAAAAGGTTCAGAGATTTACAGGAAAAGAGAATTTCCCTACTGGAGTCGATAATATATCAAATAATAATACTCATATTAATAATAATAATACTAATACGCTCCCCAGGATACTGCGTCTGTCACAATGGATGTGTGTGTGTGTGTGTGTGTGGGTGGATCATGGGGTGGGGGGTGTGGGGGGGTGGGGCATGGTGTGTGTAGGTGGGTTTACAATTCTTTTGTCTTTAAATCAGCTAAACACACACTGAGTGACAGTGCAAACATCCATACAATTACGCAAAGGACAAAGCTGTCACATGCAACACACACACACACACACACAGAAGAGAGAGAGAGAGAGAGAGAGAGAGAGAGAGAGAGAGAGAGACTTCTAAACACAGATAGCAGGGAGTGGTGTGGGCTGATAGTGGCTGTCCAAGGCTGTCTATTTATGGCAGTATTGATCTAATAGCGAGGAGAGAGGAGGCTGCCATGCTGATGTGAAGACACACAGGGAGGAGAGGCCTTGGTACAAGTCACCATAATGTGCTATACAAATATAATTAACTATGATTATTGTTATTATTATTATTCCTATCATCAGCATTAGCATGACAAAGCGGGAGCCATGAGAGAATTCACCGCCAAGCTGCTGCAGTTCCACCGTTTGTTTTGTTTCTGTTGCGTTGGCAGAAATTTAGTGAACAGCTGTACAGTTGGACTACAATACCCATGATCCCCCCCTGCCAGGTCAATCATTGCTGTAGCTTGGTTGTAAACGCTGCGTTCACATTACATAGGAAAGACTGTTGAAAAGCGACTTGACGGCTGAAAGCAACGACTTGAAGCTGCCAAAAAACGCCATAACTGACGTTTTCTGTAGACTTTGGTTTCTGCTGATCGGCTTTTTCACACTTAACACACATGATGCATTTAGTTCATGCTTTATAGAAAACCAAACACTGCAATGTCAAGCACAAAAAAACAAAAAAAACAAAAAAATCCAGTCTGTATTTGTGTCCTGCCACGGCATTTTATGAGCTATGATCACAAAATGACTTAAGTGATAAAAATCACTCATTTTATTTGAATTTAGTAAATCATTACCCGCTTCACTACCAGATATCTCCTTGTTGTTGAGGTCTGAATTCAGGAAGCTGGAGACTCTGAGCTCCCAAGTTGTATTTACAACCTGAAAGCTGCTGTGAACGGTATTTTCAAGCAGGAAGCTCGTCTCTCCCATCTTTCCCGTATGATTTGAATGCAGCACAAGCCTACAGTCGGACTACAATGCCCATGATTCCCCAGGACAAACCCGGCTTGGATGTAACTGTGTAGTCTGGATACAGTTCCCATAAACCCCCAGTGTGCCAGGCTCGGGTGTAACTGAACAGTTGAACTACAGTACCCATAATGCCCCAGGTGATCCCTGGGTTGGGTGTAGCGGTCCAGATGGGCGCGGGCTTCCTACCGCCACACGACAGCAGCTTTATTGGCTGATTCAACGTTGCTATTTTTAGTCCAGGACGAGGCTGTCAGTGAAGCTTTTATAATATTTGTTTAGTCTTTATTCTACCAGGAAGCGTTATTGAGATGAATGTTGCTTTTTTCACGGCAGCCGAGGCGGTCGGCGATGTCATGGAATCAAATTTCCCGCATGGCTGAGCTAGAAAAAATATTTTTTCTCAACATCCGTGTGCCCGTCCCACCGTTCATCACATTAACCTAGAAAATCTTAAAAATACACTCAACTCTGCGTGCAAAAACAAAAGTGTGTGGTCTCCCATGGCCTGGTTAAGACTTCCCTGTTTTACATCTTCTCCATTCAGCTTAATGGGCCATTAAATTGCTTCTTTTTTGGGTGTGCACTCTTTCTGAGAGTGCTGTCTGAATCACACTGCCCTGATCCAGTTCACTTCTGACATTTTCTATCCACCAATTAAATCAAACTAAATGTTTTCTAAAAGAGAAGCAAACACATGTCCGCAAAGTGAAGACTTGTGAACCAGAACACCTTAAAAAAAAAAAAAAGAGTTACAATAAAGTGAAATCAAGCTGATAAGTCATGATTTCGGCAGTGCAAATGCTAGCAGGTTAGCATAAATGTTAGCCTGAATCACAAAGCTACGCAGCATGTCAGTGTTATTAGCATGAATGTTAGCATAAATGTTAGCTACAGAGCTATGTTCTTAGATTTTAGATTAAATGAAATGTATAGCCAATAGCAAATAAAATGACTAGGATATGAATAAGAATATAGCAAACAGAGGGTATAAAACATAATGTGACTAATGATTACAATCAATAGATGTTAAGGAAAAATAAATGAATGAAAATATGAAAATCCATCTTATATAGTGTGTAAAATGTGCAACGTTGTCTCTGCGTTATTACATTTACACAGCAGACAGTCTCATGTGCATCACTGCCCATCCACATTATCATGGTATACAGCAGACGGGGCGTATGTGCAGATGTGTGTGTGTGTGTGTGTGTGCGTGTGATGAAATGCATCAGATGCGTGTGTGTCCTGAGCGAGGCGGGCTGACCCCGGCCTGCTCCCGCTCCACCCTCCTCTCCTGTAGCTGTGGTGAAATGGAGCACAACATGAAGCGAGCGGCCATCTGTCGACCCGCACCAAACTAAAGGCCGAGTCCGCTCAAATCAGAACGATACAGGCAGTGACACAGAGCTCGGGTTGAGACTTAACTTTTGTCTTGTGGTGTCTGTTAGTGAACGCTCTGTTAGTGAACGTTCATCCAGACTCACATGGTGTGATACTGCAGGTGGAACCATGGGAACTGAACCCCGACCTGCAGGGTTAGTGCCCTGCTCCGCCCAGACAGCCTCACTCCATCATGTACATGTGCAACATCACACTCACCTTGCCTGTATTATACGTGTATGTGTGTGTGTGTGTGTGTGTGTGTGTGTGTGTGTGTGTATTTTGTTGTATTCTTGTGTATTAGTGCAGTAGATTAGAATGTGAATGTGTATACTGTGAGTACTGTGAGCCTGCCATGCTATTTTTCACTACTACTACTGATACTACTAGTGTTACTACTACTACTGTACTGGTACCATTACTACTACTACTGCTACTACTGCTACTACTGCTACTACTGATACTACTAGTGTTACTACTACTACTGTACTGGTACCATTACTACTACTACTGCTAATACTGCTACTACTGATACTACTGATACTACTGATACTACTGATACTACTAGTGTTACTACTACTACTGTACTGGTACCATTACTACTACTACTGCTACTACTGATACTACTGATACTACTAGTGTTACTACTAGTGTTACTACTACTACTACTGTACTGGTACCATTACTACTACTACTGCGACTACTGCTACTACTGATACTACTAGTGCTACTATACTGCTACTATTACTACTACTACTGCTACTACTACTATTACTACTGCTGTTTCTGCTGCTGCTGCTACTACTAGTAATATTAATAATAGAGTAACCATAGTGTAATGTGATACTGCATTGATCCTGGTACGGAAATTCTCCTTTCTCTTGCCTCCCTCCACAAAGAGCTCAGAGGTCAGAGGTCAGAGGTCAGCTACAGAGCAGCGACCCTGCAGCTGGCAGGGATTCAGAGTTAATTGCTCAAGGACACTTCAGCAGCCCCTAATAAACCTTACTGAAGAAAGAGGAGGAAAGGGGAAAGGCAGGAAGAGAGTTACACTTTCGCATCCTTCTTGTTTTTGTCTGGACAATTAAGTGGCAAGTGAAATGATCATTTGTGTCTCGGATGATGAGTTTGCTGTTTGTTGCTTTTGATAAGTTACATTTCAAATACTGACTTAGCAATATTGTTTCAGATAAACAGTGAAGCCAATGAGAAAGAGAGAGAGAGAGAGAGAGAGAGAGAATGAGAGTGAGAGAGAATCAGAGAGAGAGTAATGTGTACAGTACCTGTTTTCAAACCAAATTATTAATGAATCATTCCAATATGTTTTGAAAGTGTCAGCTGTGGTTCATTGGTTTTAAAAAAGTTACATTTTGTATAATGCTTAAGCAAGATGTTTTCTGGTCAACAGTCATTCTAATTAATTAAGTAATTGAATTGAAAACTGAGAGAGAGAGAGAGAGAGAGAGAGAGAGAGAGAGAGAGAGAGAGAGAGAGAGAGATGTGACAGAGCAGCATGAGCTGGAATTTGAACCAGTGTCGTTGCAGCATATGGTGTTCCCAGGCAAAAATAGTTGACTGCTTAGTGTGTGTGTGTGTGTGTGTGTGTGTGTGTGTGTGTGTGTGTGTGTGTGTGTGTGAGTGTGTGTGTGTGAGTGTCAGCATCCCCTTGTAGCAATAGCATCCACTGTAGGCCTGCAAGATCCAACTGTGTGAGTGTGTTTGCCCTTCCCTCTCTGTCTCTCACGTCTCTCTCTCTGTTTGTTCTCTCTCTCTCTCTCTCTCTCTCTCTCTCTCTCTCCTCTGCAGAGTCAGTATGACGCAGGGCGTGGAGGGTGAGGGGGGGGGTGGAGGGGGGAGGAGCAGGGGAGGGGAGAAGAGGAGGTGGGAGGAGAGGAGGGGAGGAGGAGCGAGGGCACCGAGGGACACAGTAGCTGCAGTCTGACTGGCAACAGAGAGAGATGAGAGAGAGACAAAGAGAGAGAGAGAGAGAGAGAGAGAGAGAGAGAGAGAGGAGTATCTCTATTTCCCTCCGACTGGGTTTTTTTCTTTTTAGGCAAACTTTTGAAATGTTGCAAAATACAATCAGAATTTGGTGTGTTTCCTTCAGCTGGGTTGTGGTGGATGAACTGAACTGGCTTTGTGAATGTAAAAAAAAAACTCCCATTTCATTAGTTTTGTGCAAGTTGTAATTTCTCTTTGGTTTCAGATCATGTTGGCCATATTTCATACTTTCATCTGCAGACGAAAACTAAATGCACTTGGCCGTTTTCACCAGCTAATGGTCATACAGCCACGATGCAGACTTAGACATGGGAGAGACAATAAACTGGATAAAACTTCCCCAGCAGCTCTCGCTCTCTGTTTATCTGATGTCAAGTAACATGAACAAGCTTCAGATATACTTAAAGACGAGATGAAATGAAAAATGCCTTTTTAACCCTTTTAGATCACATCCCCGGTCATACTGTGCACCTATTTAACAATATATGCCAAAAAAAATACCAAAAATCAATTTCATTGTATTCTTATATCAAAATTCAATCATGTTTTCTTCCTGTAAAACAAAATATGCCGTGTGCTTACGTAAGCATGCCCGTAACTAATTTCAACCAATAATATCATGACATCCACCCATCAATCAATCTTCAACTTTTAGCGCACAGAGCTAAGAGGCTAAGATTCATTAGTTAGCTAGCTAGCAACAGCACGCCCACTTTTCAACGTTCAAATCAAATTCCTCCCAACGTTACGTCCCGCCTGTCTTTCCTGTTTCACTCGGAAATACGTCATGATACGGAAGTTAGACGCTCTCGAAATGCCGTTTCATCTCGACTTTCAGCTCGATATTCAGCTTTGCATAACCTTAAAACTATCAAAACATGTGTGGAAAGTGGTTAAACATATAAATTTGAAATGCAAAGTTGCACTTACAGCTGCTAACGTTCTATGCTAACTTGCTAGCTAATGTTGCTAAATCACCATCAGCCACAGACATTTTTCACAAACATGACGTATTCTGCAGGGTATAGACCTAGTTTAATACATCCAGGGTATAGACCGGTTCTCTCCATTGCCAGCAGTGTTAAGAAGCCAACTTCCTGTTGTCAGACGACTGCTCCACTGTAAAACAGTGATTTGATCGAGGCTCACAAAATGCTAACTGGCTAACCAAGGCTAACGGTCATTTCTAGGCTGTTAGCATTCTGTGAGCCTCGATCAAATCTCTTTTTTATATAGATTTATTTATAGAAACAGAAATATATGTCAGTGACAACAGCTGTATTGTGTTATACATTATGTTGAAACACAAAATCAGTGATCACAGACAGTCGGAGGAGACAGAAATAGTGAGAACCGATCTACACTACCGACAAAGCGGAAATACGTCAGCCATGTTTGTTAAAAAGGTCTAGTGCATGGGGAACAGGATTTTACATTGGGTAAAGAAAATTTTGGTTGTAATTAAAACCTACCAGCTGGTTAGAAATTTCCGATTTCTGACATTGAACGGGACGCAAGTTTTTTATTTTTGTCTTCAGATGAACAAAACATGGCCAACATGTCAGACGCTAAAGAACAACAACAACAACTTTCCCAAAGCGCCTGGTTCTTGCAGGACTCCATGTTTGGGCGGGCGTGTTTTGTTTCCTCCTGCTCGGCCCAGCAGATGGAGACGCTCCACGCGGCGTTTCGGAGGTTCGTGTCAAACTCGCTTCACAGTTGGATGGAAGCGTGGAAACCCAGCTGGTCCATGAGACTGAGGCTCTGCCAGTCTGGCGGCCATTTTAAAAAGCAACAACACTATCGGTGACATTGCCGTGACATTGTTGTGTTCTCTGTCGCCCGGCCTGTCTCGCTGTCTGTCTGTCTCCCTGTCTGTCTGTCTGTCTGTCTGTCTGTCTGTCTGTCTCCCTGTCTGTCTGTCTGTCTGTCTGTCTGTCTGTCTGTCTCCCTGTCTGTCTCCCTGTCTGTCTCCCTGTCTGTCTGTCTGTCTCCCTGTCTGTCTCCCTGTCTGTCTGTCTGTCTCCCTGTCTGTCTGTCTGTCTGTCTGTCTGTCTGTCTGTCTGTCTGTCTGTCTGTCTGTCTCCCTGTCTGTCTGTCTGTCTCCCTGTCTGTCTGTCTCCCTGTCTGTCTGTCTGTCTGTCTGTCTCCCTGTCTGTCTGTCTGTCTGTCTCCCTGTCTGTCTGTCTGTCTGTCTGTCTGTCTCCCTGTCTGTCTGTCTGTCTGTCTGTCTCTTCGTCTCTTCCTGTCTGTCTCCCTGTCTGTCTGTCTCCCTGCCTGTCTGTCTCCCTGTCTGTCTGTCTCCCTGCCTGTCTGTCTCCCTGCCTGTCTCTTCGTCTCTTCCTGTCTGTCTGTCTCTTCCTGTCTGTCACTCTGTCTCTCTGTCTTCCCCTCCTCTCTTTGTCTATCTGTCCATATGCATTAATCTCTGTTGATCAGTGTGTCTGCCTTTCTGTCTGTTTCTCTACCTGTCTTTCTGCCTTTCTCTCTGTCTGTCTACCTGTCGTTCTGCCTTTCTCTCTGTCTGTCTACCTGTCGTTCTGCCTTTCTCTTTGTCTGTCTACCTGTCTTTCTGCCTTTCTCTTTGTCTACCTGTCTTTCTGCCTTTCTCTCTGTCTGTTTCTCCACCCGTCTTTCTCCTTTCTCTCTCTGTCTACCTGTCTTACTGCCTCCCTCTCTCTCTCTCTTTGTGTGTGTGTTTGTCCACCTACCTGTCTTTCTGCCTATGTGCCTCTCTGTCTATCTACAAGTCCATCTGCCTGTCTGCTTCTCTGTCCGTCTGCTTATCTCTCTTTGTTTACCTTTCTGTCTGTCTGCCTGTTTATCTATCGGCCTACCAGTCTGTCTGCCTGTCTATCTGCCTGTGTACCTGCCTGTCTACCTGTCCACCAGTCTGTCTGCCTGTCTGTCTACCTGTCTGTCTACCTCTCTATCTGCCTGTCTACCTGTCTGTCTATCTGTCTGTCTACCTGTCTGTGTATGTGAGGAATCAGTCAGTGGTTCAGGCTTTTTAAACTGGTTTGGTTGTCGTCCCAGTTTGCTGAACCGGTCTGTTTAAACAAGGTCGATACGGCACACACACACACGCACACACACACACACACACACGTACACACACGCACACACGCACCTGGGTCGTAATCGCTGGGTAACTGAAGTCCTATCGCTGTAATTGAAATATCAGTTAGATCGAAGTACACACACACAAACCAGTAATTGAAATCCAATCAGTGTAATTGAAAAGCATTTGGTTTCATTGAGCGATTGCTTTAGTCTGTCCAACCTGCTGACCTATGAACGGCTGCATCTATCTATCTATCTATCTATCTCTCTATCTCTCTTTTCTTTTCTCTCCCTTTCTCCCTTCTCTCTACTTCCAGATCCACCGCTCATTTACTCTCTCTGTCAATTCAATCTCAACTCAAAGTGCTTCACTCTCTCTCTCTCTCTCTCTCTCTCTCTCTCTCTCTCTCTCTCTGTCTCTTGCCTGACCTTAGTGAGGTTGCTGTCACCAATGCTTCTCATTCTGTGATGCTTGAAGGGGGGTGTGTGTGTGTGTGTGTGTGTGTGTGTGTTTAATTCAACGTCTCTCTCTCTCTGCTCCCATTATATCGCACACACTCTCTACAGCCGGGCGAGTCCCAACGCGTACACAGAGAGAGAGAGAGAGAGAGAGCGAATGAGTGAAACAGAGTGAGTGAGAGATAAATAGAGAGATAGAAACAGAGAGAAAGAGGGATAAATTCAGAGAGGGATGGAGAGAGAGGGGAGTCCTGCAGCTCCATTTTGTCCTGATGATGTTTCTCTGCTGTTAGGATTCCCTCCTCCAAAAGCCTCTTTATGGAGTTATTTTTAAAATGGCCGCCCCTCCTCACACCAGCCTCTCCTTCACTTAATTGAACCCATTATCAGCCGCATCCCAACCTCCCCACACCCTGAACCCCAAACCCCCGACACTTTACCACTTCACACTACTGAACTACTAAACTACTAACATTTTCCATCTGACCTCCTCCAGTGGCTCTGCTGTCTCCGGCTGCATTTACACAAGAAAAGAGCATCACATTTGAACATGGGCATTAAAACAGTTAATAGAAGAGAATGTTTTTCTTCAGGAGATCGGCCCATTGGTTAACTTAGCCATGAAGTGATGAGAACATCGACACCAAAATCATCCATGTGTCCGTGGTAGATCATTCACACTGGTGCTCCATGCTAACACTTTAGCATAGGCTATGTTGAGTGATACTAGGTTCCATGCTAACACTTTAGCATAAACTATGTTGAGTGATAGGCTACTAGGTTCCATGCTAACACTTTAGCATAAACTATGTTGAGTGATAGGCTACTAGGTTCCATGCTAACACTTTAGCATAAACTATGTTGAGTGATAGGCTACTAGGTTCCATGCTAACACTTTAGCCTAAACTATGTTGAGTGATAGATTACTAGGTTCCATGCTAACACTTTAGCATAAACTATGTTGTGATAGGCTACTAGGTTCCATGCTAACACTTTAGCCTAAACTATGTTGAGTGATAGGCTACTAGGTTCCATGCTAACACTTTAGCCTAAACTATGTTGAGTGATAGATTACTAGGTTCCATGCTAACACTTTAGCATAGGCTATGTTGAGTGATAGGCTACTAGGTTCCATGCTAACACTTTAGCCTAAACTATGTTGAGTGATAGATTACTAGGTTCCATGCTAACACTTTAGCATAGGCTATGTTGAGTGATAGGCTACTAGGTTCCATGCTAACACTTTAGCCTAAACTATGTTGAGTGATAGGCTACTAGGTTCCATGCTAACACTTTAGCCTAAACTATGTTGAGTGATAGATTACTAGGTTCCATGCTAACACTTTAGCATAAACTATGTTGTGATAGGCTACTAGGTTCCATGCTAACACTTTAGCCTAAACTATGTTGAGTGATAGATTACTAGGTTCCATGCTAACACTTTAGCATAAACTATGTTGTGATAGGCTACTAGGTTCCATGCTAACACTTTAGCATTCAATATGTTAAGTAACAGTAGACTCCATGCTAACACTTTAGCATTCAATATGTTAAGTAACGGTAGACTCCATGCTAACACTTTAGCATTCAATATGTTAAGTAACAGTAGACTCCATGCTAACACCTTAGCATACACTATGTTGGCTCCATGCTAACAGTTTAGCATAGGCTATGTTGAGTGATAGTAGGTTCCATGCTAACACTTTAGCATACACTATGTTGAGTGACAGTAACCATTAGTGGACTAAAGTGAGAAACAGAGAACTTACAGCAGCTCTGAAGCTAAATGGTAAGAAATCTTAATGTGACAAACAGTTTCCAGTCCAACAAACATGGAAGTGGAAATAAACGCTCACCTACCTTCTGTTGCTGTGTATTCAGCTGCGTTGCCTGATATTTGTATTTGCATATACTGTAGATTTGTATTTGTGGCTGCTCTCTTGCTTACTGGTAACAAATATAGAGGAGCAGCTGACGGCCGCAGGAAGAGAACGGGCCAATCGGTTTCAGGAGCCGATCAGATTTGAGACACGAAGAGTTAAAGATGAGATCTGTGCCTGGACGGGTCCAGCCTGCAGTGCTGCACGTCTTCCACCAGCCTGCAGGGAGACGTACAGTGATACAATGAAATATTAATTTATTTTCACACAGAACGTATTCTAATGAGTCAACAAGGGAGTGAGAGAAATGTGTGTTTGTGTGTGTGTGTGTGTGTGTGTGTGTGTGTGTGTGTGTAAGACATTTTGACACCCTCAAGCGTGCAAATATATGTTCAGTTCAATGCTGTATTGGTGATTTGTATGAAGTGTGTATTTTTTTTCCTCATGGAGAGAGGACAGAGTGTGATGGTGCTGCATGATGCTGCTGTTTAGTAACGAGATCCTGAAGGTTTTAGCTAAATAGAGTTTTAGCTAAATACCTAAAATGACAAATATAGCGCTGCTGTAGTTGTTGATGTCAGTGACGACCCCCCCCCCCCCACACACACACACACACACACACACACACACCTCCACCCGAGCATCTAGAAAGCGCTAGCTAACTTGTTACTGAATGACCGTCATGCTAATGCTAACTGCGCTCTCTGTGTTTATTGTGCAGGCTAAGGACAGCGATGATGATGAGGAGGTGGTGCAGGTGGACAGGGACCACTTCATGGACGAGTTCTTTGAACAGGTGAGACACACACACACACACACACACACACACACATCCTTGTACTTCTATCCTCATGAGGACCAGCCTATCCCCTAACCCTAACCTTAACCTTAATCCTAAATCTAATCTGAACCCTAAAACCAAGTCCCAACACACACACACACACACACACACACACACACACACACACACACAGTCAGACCAAACCAGTGAGCCTTGCAGCAGCATGGTGACATCACTGTTGGCGCTTGGCTCCGCCCACTGAGAC